>NC_091187.1:42868690-43086190 GCF_040958095.1 Procambarus clarkii | reverse complement strand
GTAGAGGGTGACGTACATAATATCTGATTTAGAAAAGAATGTCAGGTGATTTTAAAATATTTTTTAGCTATAATTTGTATGTGACACTGGAAATTCAGCTTTTTATCAATGAGAACATCATGGAATTTACCATCTACTTTATTACCAATCTGGATATTGCCAATTCTTAGGATTGGAGAAAATGAGGGTTGTGTAAACAGCCAATAAAACTGGCTTGAGGTATTGAGAGGTATTCGGAACGTCATTAATGTAGATGAGAAAGAGTACGCAAGTAATTATCAAAAGAGGGCACCAAGCCCGGAAGGCTACGAAGCACCATCAACTGTGTGGGATATAAAAAAATGGTAAATATCACTAAGGATGCCAATTCGAAAACAAAAGTGCATAAGGCAAACAATATCAAAGGTATCTGATTCCTCAAGGATTCTATCGAGGAACAAGTGACCACGAGGGACAGTCAGGAAACAAGACACACACGCCTCCTGGAAGTCAGGACATTCTACAAGGATATGCACGACAGTAAGAGGGACAATGCAGTTTGGAAAATAAAGAGCAGGACGTCGCTCCATTTAGTGCCTATGAATTAAACATTTATGGCTAATACGTAATCTCATCAGAGCCATTTCTCACCACCAATTATGGTGATGGGAGGAGGGCCATGGGGACACACTACCTTTAAGAGTATGCAGTTTGTCACGAGTAACAGAAGACCAACAATCCTGCCAATGGGTAAGGATGGAGGAATGAATAACTGGGTAGAAGTCAGAATAAGGAACACCTTTAAGGGAGATGGGGCAAGTGCAGATAGCCTCCTTAGGGACAGAGTTCGCTTGCTCATTTAAGGACACACAAATATGGCTGGGAAACCGGCAAAATTCCACTGTCTTAAACCTATTGGAGATAGAAACAGCCAATGTTGAATTTCGACTACAACCGAATGAACTGGATTAAAGGGTTCCAGAGCCATGAGGGCACTGTGAGAGTCAACTACAACAATAAAGGAAAATTGACAGCAAGAAAGCTGTTGACAAAGAGCATACAAAATAGCACAAAGTTCTGCTGTGGAGATGCTAGTCTCTGGATGCAGGCGACACATAGGTGTGGTCAGGAAAAACAACAGAGTAGGCTACACCATCTGCAGACTTTGACCCCATCTGTGAAGACGGAAATGGAGCGGAAGTGTGAAGAAAAATGTGCAAGGAAAAGTACGACATAAGCGAGAGTGAGGAGGGTGTTGTAGGGACTGTGCAATGTAGCAAAGACAGTAGCGATCATGGCGATCCTGTAAATACAGTATGCCTGTTTCATCATACCGGCTTAGGGTAGGAGTCAAACGCAAGGCACCAGAGCTGAGGTATAACCCATTATGGTGCAGAGCATCAAGACAGCATAGAGTAGAAGGAGAGGCAGACGAGTAAGCAAGACAACCATACTTGAGTTTAGACAGCACGAAGGTGGAGCGTGCTCGTATCAGCTCCCAAGGAAGTATAACTTACCTTAAGTAAATTAAGGACCTTAGAGCATCCAACTCAGAGGTTGGAGATATGGGGAGACCAAAACAAACGAGTTTCAAAGATTAACTCCATAAGTTTAGCAAAATCTTTGCACAAAAGGGGATTACCATAAAGCGACAAAGGGGGATGAAGAACGACCTACTTCCGAGTAAAAGTCATTGCAAAAGTTTTAGTTGTAGAGAACTTGATGCCATGATTAGTGTCCCAGGATGACACGGCATCAATCGCAAGTTGAAGTCGCCGTTGAAGGAAAGGCAAGTCATCACCTTGACAGCAATGGGTAAGATTGTCAACATAGAGAGCTGATGAAATTCCAGAGGGAAGGGAGTAAAGAAGACCACTGAGGGCAACCAGGAAAATTAGTAAGTGTTCAGAACACTACTGTGAGGTACACCTTCATATTGCCGTAAAGAGGCAGAATGGTACAAACCATCACTAAAGGAACGATTAGAGCGGAATCTTCATAGGAAGAGGAAGAGATTACCACGAATGGAGTTGGGACAAAATATGGTATCTCCAGGTGGTGTCATATGCCTTTTCCAGGTAAAAAAAAGGACAGCAACAACAGAGGTCTTTGCAGCAAAAGCAGTACATATATAGACCATGTTCACCAAGACATCATTCATGACACTTGTAAAAGCCAAATTGAGAAGGTAAGTGGTGGCGATAGTGTTCTAAGAACAACATCATAAGGACATTGAACATACGTTCAAAAAGTTTGCAGACGCAACTCGTGAGGGCAATGGGGCAGATGTCCTTAGCAGCTGTCCCTAGAGACCCTGGTTTTTGAATAGGAAAAACCACCACCTGAAGCCAGTTCTCAGGAACAAATGATGACTGCCAGATAAGGTTAAACAGATTCAGTATATACTGAAACCATGCATTGAGAGAGGTGACATTCATTAGGAGATGTTTCGCTTTCTGAGCCCGTTGCCATAGAACCGCAGAGAGTCAGGGCAGACTGGTGTTCGGAGAGAGAGATCATTATAGAGAAGCTGGAGATGCATGCGAAAATCTATAGGACAAGATTCATGAAGGTGCTTACGAATAAGGAAAGATGAAGGAAGACTAGAACTGGAGCCACCAGTCGAAAAAGGGGAACACAGTTCGGTGGCGACTGACACAGGATCCGCCACAATAGAGTCATGGAAGTGAAGGACTGGTGAGACATCTGGAACAAACTTACCCGCAATCTTACGGGTTTTCTTCCAGATCTGGGGCAGAGGAATATCAGACGTAATGGTGGAGACAAAAGATTTCCAACTCTCACGTTTAACCGTACGGACCGCAGTCACCTTATAAAACAAAAGAAAACAGCTGTCTGTCTGCATCTGTCTTTCTTCCAGGCTGCACTCTTACAGAGGACAGTCGAAACACCCAGCATTCCACCTGGGAACGCACTTCCACATGCCCCTGAAGGTAGAGCAAGGAATAGAGTGGAGGGCAGCGTCTAATATGGTGTGATGAAAAAGGAGTAGGGCTCGACGGTGAGGCAGATAGGAGAGGTCAGAAAGAATAGCAGGTAGAGTGAATAGATTGCAGTCAGCCTTGGCAAACTGCCACCTAGGGAAGGAGAGAGCAGGGTGAAAAGAGAAAATGGTGACAAGGATGGGGAAATGGTCACTGTTATGGAGGTCACGAAGAATCCACCACGTGACATCTAAATACAGACAAGACGAAAAAGAGGGAGGTGGTGATGAAGAACAGGAACTACAGGAGGGGTAAAAGTCAAAGCACAACAAGAGGCGAGAGGAAGGATGTTGCAAGGACCGCGCAAGATATCAAAGACAGTGGCGATCACGGTGATCCTGGAAAGATAGGAAGGCAGTATCAACATACAAGCTGAGGGTGGGAGTCGAACGAAAGGCACCAGAGCTGAGGCGCAACCCAGTACAGTGCAAAGCATCACGACGACGAAGAGTAGGAGACGAGTAAGCAGGGCAACCATAATCGAGTTTAGACAGGACGAGAGACGAATGTAAAGAGAGGAGTGTGCGGCTATCAGCTCCCCAAGAAGTATGGGACAAAACCTTAAGGATGGTAAGGGTCTTGGAGCATTCAACTCGGAGGTAAGAGATATGAGGCGACCAAGACAAACGAGTGTCAAAGATTAACCCCAAAAGCTTAGTGGACTCCCTGAACACAAGGAGATGACCATAAAGCGAAAGAGGGACAAAGAACGACATGCTTCTGAGCAAAAGTCATGGCACAAGTCTTAGACATAGAGAACTTGAAGCCATGATAAGTGGCCCAAGATGACATGGCATCAATCACAAGTTGAAGCCACCGTTGAAGGAGAGGCGAATCATCATCCCGACAGCAAAGGTTAACATCGTCGACATAGAGAGCGAAGAAAACACCAGAAGGGAGGAAAAAAGACCATTGAGGGCAACTAGAAAAAGAGTAGTGCTCAGAACACTACCTTGGGGTACACCCTCATATTGCCTAAAAGGGGCAGAGAGAGTGGCACTAAGCCTAACTCGAAAGAAACAAGAGATAAAGCTCTGGAGGAAGAGAGGGAGATTACCACGAAGGCAAGATGAATGAAGTTGTGACAGAATATGATATCTCCAGGTGGTGTCGTAAGCCTTTTCCAGGTCAAAGAAGACGGCAACAACAGAGGTGTTCGCAGCAAAAGCAGTACAAATATAGACCTCTAAGTTTGCCAGGACATCTGTTCTGCTGCGGCACTTGTGAAAACCAAATTAAGAAGGGGAGAGGTGGTGAGTGTTCTAAAAACCACATCAGACAAACGTTAACCATACGTTCAAAAGAGTTTGCAGACAACTCATGAGGGCAATAGGGTGGAAGTCCTTAGGGAATGTCCCGAGAGACTCTGGAAACATAACAGGGAGGACAGGTAGGACAACGGCATCGAGCCAGTCCTCAGGTACTGAAGATGACTCTCAGACCCGATTATACAGACTCAGTAAATACCGAGACATGCACAGAGGGAGATGGCGAAGCATCTCATAATGAATGCCATCGGAACCCACTGCCATAGAACCACAGAGGGACCGGGCAGACTTAAGTTCAGAGAGAAGGGATCGTTATAGGGAAGGCTGAGATGAGTGCAGAAATCTAAAGGACGAGATTCAAGAACAGGCTTACAAAGAAGGAAAGATTAAGGAAGATGAGAACCAGAGCTAACAGACGAAAAGTGGGAACCCAGTTTGGTCGCAACGGGTCCACCACAAGAGTATCACGGAGGTGGAGGACCGGCGAGACATCAGAAGCAAACTTACCCACTATCTTGCGGATACCCCTCCAGATCTGCGGCAGAGTATTTTCGGACGTAATGGTGGAAACATAAGACCTCCAACACTCACGTTTACTTGTACAGATGGTCCTACGGATCACTGAACTCGCCTTCCGAAACAAAAGACAAAAATCAGCCATCTGCTGGCGGCGGTGTCTCTGCCAGGCTGCACGCTTATAGCAGACAGCCCAAGCACAGTCCACATTCCACCAGGGAACGCACTTCCATGTTTCCTGAGAGATAGAGCGAGGAATAGAGTGGAGGGCAGCATCGAAGACGGTGTCATGAAAAAGGAGGAGGGCACGAGGGAGAAGCAAAATGGAGAGGTCGGAGAGTAGCACAGAGGGTAAATTGATGCCAGTCAGCCTCGGCAAACCGCCACCTAGGGAAGGAGAGGGGAGGGTGAAAAGAAAAAAGGTAACAAGGATGGGGAAATGGTCACTGCCATGGAAGTCATCAAGAACCTGCCATGTAAAATTCAAGTAAAGAGACAACGAGCAAAGAAAAAATCAGGATAGGAAAGGGTGCAGTCCAAAAGTCCAAATGAGTGGGCTCATCAGAATTCCTTAGAGACAGGGAAGAAGAGAGGATGAACAGTTCGAGAAGGCGACCCCGGGTGCTTGTCAGAACATCACCCCAGAGGGTATGTCGACAACTGAAATCACCCAGCAGGAGCACAGACTCTGGCAAGGAGTCCACGAGGTGTTTAAGATCGGGAAGAGAAAGGGGCACATTTGGGGGGAGATAAATGGAACAAACTGTGTACCATTTACACACAAAGACACGGGCAACAGAACATTGGAGAAGTGATGGACAAAGTAAGGGGATGAAGGGAACATCAGAACGAATCAAAAGCAGAAAAGTTATTGGCCCCAGCAAAATCTGAAGGGGGGGGAAAGCAGGGGGAGAGAAAGGAATAATCACAGAAGCGACCAGGATGAGCACCAAGCATCGGCTCCTGGAGATGGACACAAAGGAGCGAAAACTGTGAAATTAAAAGTTAGAATTCATGGAAATTGGCGTAATATCCACGAATATTCCATTGAAGAATAGACATCGACAAAAAGGGAAAGGACAGGAACAGAGAACAATGAAGAAACAAAGGTTAAAAAGGAACACAGCATGTCAAAGAAGTGCAGGATCAGGATCAGGGTCAGCGAAGTCAGGGATAGTGGGCATGGGTAAACTGAGTAAAGATGGAGGGAAGGGAGTGGGAGTACAGACCACAGGCAGATGAGCAGGGTCCAGAGGAGGAGGCAACCGAGAGGGACTGTCAAGGACAGCAGGAGGGGCAGAAACCGGGGAGCACACCTCAGCAAGGGCAGGAACCGAGAGAGTAGCAGGGGCCAAAGAAACCTCCAAAGCAGGAACAGGGGGCTCGACCACCAAAATGGGAGAGGTGGAGCGATAGAGTCAGAGGTAGGGGGGGGGGGCGAGGATGAAAGTGAAGCTTTCTTACCAGTCGGGGAGGAGAAAGGAAATAAGCCAGGCTTTCGCTTCTGACTCAGAGAGACAGGTGTTCCAGCAGCAATGTACTAGGCAACAGACTCAAACGTCTCAACAACAGAAGAACGAGAGCAAACAACACGATGATCACTAGGAGAAGGACATCAGCCCACACAGACAGGCGGCATGGAGAGCTAAGAGACGGAGGAGAAGGCTGGGAAGGAGGATCAAAGGGAGTTGAGAAAGAAGACAGGAGACATGACAGACTGGGTAGAAAGAAGGGGAACCCCAGACAGAGAACCAGGAGGGGGTCCCTTCGGGTCACAATGCAAAGGAGCAGGGGAGCAGGCAGTGGGCGTATCTGGGTCTAAGGCCTGAAAACTGTTGTGAGACTGAGGAAGGTGGGAAGGACTAGGAGAGGAAGAGTGCAACACGTGAGCGTAAGAAATCCCAGCGAAAGGGGAAGGAGGGGGATGGTGAACTTGGCGCCTCGCCTCAGGAAAAGACAAACGTTCCCAGTGCTTCAAGTTGAGGACAGCTGCCTCATGTTTGTAATGGATACACACGCGAGAGAAGGTAGGGTGGGCATCACCGTAATTGAGGCCGCGAGCCTGGGGAGAAGTGCACTCCGACTTAAAGTGACCTTCGTTCCCACACATAGGGCAGAGAGAGAGAGAGAGAATACTGGAGCATTTGAGGGCACCATGTCCGAACTTCCAGCACTTATTACAAAGCCGAGAAGAGGGTATGTACTCTTGAATGGAGCATCTGGCACCAGCAAGAATAACAGAGGGCGGAAGTGTCCAACCATCAAAGGTAATTTTCACAAGCCGAAGGGACAGATGGCGACAGACACGAGGGGGTCGTTAACGTGTAACCCTGGAGAACAGAATGGCCTTGGGCCTCGAGGACATGTTTAATATTCTCGTGGCAGTCCTTGAGGTTCCTAATACCGGTTGTAACATGGTGTGGGAGGAGAACAGTGCCAACACTGGCACTTAACTGAGTATTCTTGGAGACCCGAACAGGTTGGTCACCTCAATGTAGGACAAAGTCGCCAAGTGGACAGCTGCATCCCGAGAAGAAGCTGCAACAACACGTGTACCAGTATGGGTGGGGTTAAAAGTGACAAAGGTATCCACCAAATCAACTAAAGTAAGAGTAATTAGGTCAAGTGGAGGAGTAGGTTTGTATATTAGAGAGGAGCTGAAATGCACAGAGCTCCTGAACTTGACCAATGAGGTGGTAGAGGTACTTGGAATCAAGGTAGAGAATATAAATCTAATTATTATTCTAATATACAAACTGCCAGATGCAACAGTTCAGGAATTCACTGAGCAGATCCACAAAATAGAAAATAGCCTTGATAACCTAGCAAACCCAGTACCAGATATTATCTTCCTTGGAGACTTCAATCTACCCAGTTTACAATGGAGAATAGTAAACAGTAATACTATAGCATGAAATCAACCTGGAAATAACCAATCACAGGTCAGAGAACTACTGAGATTCTGTGACAAATTCTCGCTCAGTCAGCAGTTTACAGAACCGACTAGGAATGAGAACACGCTGGACCTCATATTCACGAACAATGATGAGCTAATCAGAGACATTACTGTCTCGGACACTATGTACTCGGACCTCAAGCTCATTGAAGTGGAAACTAACATTAATAACGGTAGTAGGCCCAAGAGAAACAACAAGCGAGAAGGGCTATTCAACAAATTAAATTTTAATAATAAAAGGATAGACTGGGAGAAAATAAACAGGGAACTTACAACATTCAATTGGAAAATGTTTAAGTAATAAAAATCCTACACAAGGTCCAACGTAGAAAGAGAACACAGACGACATTACAGAAGAAGAAAAAAGTTAACAGAAATGCTGAAGCAGACACGACTTTCCATACAAAGAAAGAATAATTTAAACAGGGAGATTGAAGAAATCGAACAGACTGAAGCATTCATATCAACTTGACGAAAGGCAACTAAAACAGAAAGCAATTCAAAAAATAAAGAAATACCCAAAATATTTCTTCACATATGCTAAATCAAAAGCAAAAACCACTGCCAGTATTGGACCTATTCGTACTAGTGAAGGTTCATACACTGAGGATGACAAAGAAATTAGTGAAATCCTAAAAAAGCAATATGAGGACATGTTTTGCACCCCGATACACAGCATGAAAGTGGAAGATCCGGACAACTTCTTTACGCGTGATATACAAACCCCTGTAAATATAATTGATATCAACACGAGCGTGGCAGGTTTTGAAAGAGAAATTGACAATATGCCCATGCACTCAGCCCCGGGTTCAGACTCATGGAATTCAATATTTATAATGAAATTCAAAGTTCCAGTAGCACAGGCACTCAGTATAGTGTGGAGAAAGAGCTTGGACACGGGGGAGATACCAGACGCGCTTAAAGCAGCAGACATAGCCCCTCCACACAAGGGAGGTAGCAAAGCATTGGCAAAGAAATATAGACCAGTTGCACTTACGTCACACATAATAAAATTACTGTATTTGAGAGAGTGATCAAGAGTCAGGTCACTAGTTTCATGGAGACCAATGACCTCCACAATCCAGGCCAAAATGGATTTAGAGCAGGAAGATCATGCCTCTCACAGATACTTGACCATTACGACAAAATCACTGAGGCATTAGAAGAAAAACAGAGTTCAGATGTAGTATACACGGATTCGCAAAGGCATTCGATAAATGTGACCATGAAGTGATAGCACACAAAAGGAGGTCAATGGGGAATAACTGGTAAAGTAGGACGCTGGATACTCAGTTTTCTGTCGAACAAAACACAGAGAGTAACAGTTAACCATATAAAATCGAGTCCAAGTGCAGTTAAAAGCTGCAGTATCTCAAGGTACAGTCCTTACACCACTGCTTTTCCTTATTCTTATATCAGATATAGACTCAAATACAAGGCTCAGCTTCGTATCATCCTTTGCAGATGACACAAAAATCAGCATGAAAATTACCTCTGGTGGAGATATTGAAAAACTACATGCAGATAATAAAGTTTCGACTGGGCAACCATAAATAACATGATGTTTAACAGCGATAAATTCCAGGTACACAGATACAGTAAAAGTGAGAACCTTAAACATAATACAGGGTACAAAACACAATCAAATTTGCCCATAGTAGAAAAGAAACATGTAGAGGATTTGGGAATAATGATGTCTGACGACCTAAATTTTAGGGAGCATAACCAAGTAAATATTGCAGCAGCCAGGAAAATGATAGGATAGATTAGGAGAACTTTCAAATCCTGGGATCCCATCACAATGGTTGTACTCTTCAAATCACTTGTGGTGTCCGTCTTGAGTACTGCTCAGTACTCACTTCCCCATTTAGAGCAGGAGAGATTGCTGAAATAGAGGGAGTACAGAGAACATATACGGGATACATAAGCGAGATAAAGCATCTAAATTATTGGGATCGTCTCAAAGCTCTCCGAATGTACTCGCTAGAAAGACGATGGGAGAAATATCTAATAATATACAAGTGGGAAAATACTGGAGGGCCAGGTCCCAAATCTGCACAGTAAAATAACAACATACTGGAGTGAACGATATGGTAGAAAATGCCGAGTACTGTACAACCAGTGAAGAGCAGAGGTGCCATAGGCACAATTAGAGAGAACTATATAAACATCAGAGGTCCATGGTTGTTCAACATCCTCCCAGCGAGCATAAGAAATATTGCCGGAACAACCGTGGACATCTTCAAGAAGAAACTGGATAGTTTTCTCCAAGGAGTGCCGGACTAACCGGGCTGCGGTGGGTATGTGGGCCTGCGAGCTGCTGCAAGCAACAGCCTAGTGGACCAAACTCTCACAAGTCAAACCTGGCCTCGGGCCGGGCTTGGGGAGTAGAATAACCCCCAGAACCCCATCAACCAGGTATCAACTAGGTGTTTATGGATGAATAAATCATCAGGACGAGTAGAATTAACATGACCGAGATTAAAATACTTAGTCCATGTAGCAGGACCAAACAAAGCTTGGAAGGTATTAGAACCGGAAGGAATTGTGCAAGTGTAAATTGTGCAAATTGGAAACATGAATGATATTATGACAGGAAATGGAAACAAACCCATTATTTGTATTAGTGCAGGGGGTAATGATGTTGGACGAGTTAGGAGTGAGGAACTAATACAGAGATTCAGGACAGCCATTGAATTAGTTAGGAGCAAGGGAGGAATCCCGATCATATGTGGCATTCTTCCAAGAAAGGGAGTAGGAAATGAATGGATATCGAGGGCACTTGGTGTCAATTGCCGGCTGGAAAGATATTGCAAATCAAATGCAATATCTTTCATAGACAACTGGGAACACTTCTATGGAAGAAATGAAATGTATGCTCGTGATGGGGTGCATCTATCGAGAGCTGGGGTTGTTGCTGTTGCGAACTCGTTGGAAGAAGTGGTTAGAGGTGTTTGTTTGGGTTTAAACTGTTAGTAGATAGAGGTATGGGAATTGATTTGGAAGGAGGTAATAAAAGTATGTGTTTGTGGGAGAAATGAATTGGCAAAATGATCAGGGAAAGAGAAGGGACTCAAAATAACAATTCACTTAGGGTATATTACACTAACAGTAAAAGTCTAAGAAATAAAATTAACGAATTAAATGCTCTTGTCTGCACAGAAAAAATAGATATTATTGCACTTACCGAAACGTGGATGAATGTAGAAAATAGAGAACTATTAGCTGAATATCAAATAAATGGATTTAAACTATTTCACACAGATAGATATATTAGACGAGGAGGGGGAGTAGCCATATATGTTAGGGATAATTTGAAATGTAGTCTCAAAGAGGGAATCAAAACTGAGCCACACACAGAAACTATTTGGATAGAATTATACGAAAAAGCAAATAATATTATAATAGGAGTTAAATATAGGCCACCAAATTTAGACAGAATGGAAGCAAAGCATCTATGGGATGAAATATCTAGGGCATCTAGATCTAACCGTATTTACTTCATGGGTGACTTTAATTTTAGTGGAATAAACTGGTTGAACAAAACAGGGAATAGTGAAGCAGAAGATTTTCTAGAATTAATTGACGATTGCTTTCTTACGCAACACATTAAGGAACCAACACGGGAAAATAATATTTTAGATTTAGTGTTAACTAACAGGGAAACACAAATTAATGACATCGAAATAGGGAGTGAGCTAGGGAACAGTGATCACAAAGAAATCAGATTTAGCATAGAATGGAATAGACCTGTAGGAGAAAATTCTGTTAAAGTGCCAGATTTTCGAAAAGCTGATTTTAATAGCCTTAGAAAATTTTTGGGTCAAATTGATTGGAAAGTCTTGGGTATGGGGTGGGGGCCGGTCTTGGAGCGAGACATGAACCCAGCGATAGGTGACGTAAATGGGGATTTCGATGTGGGTTCAATATATAACTTATTTAAGAATATTCTAAACAAAGCACAGGAACGTAGTATACCATACAAATTGAATAAATCGAATACCAATGACCCAAAGTGGATAACAAAGAATTTGAAGAACCTTATAGGTAAAAAGAGAGCTTGGTACAAAAGGATTAAAAATGGGGAGGTCACTTTAGAACAGGAATTCGTACAACTGGTTAGAAATGTTAGAAAAGAGATAAGGAAAGCAAAAAGAAACTATAAAGTTCGCATAGCAGGGCAAGCAAAGACAAATCCTAAAGGGTTTTTTCAGTTATATCGTACTAAGACTAGGGAAAGGATAGGTCCATTAAAAACTGAGACAGGTCAAATAACAGATAGTGATGAAGAGATGAGTAGTATTTTTAATAAATATTTTGTATCTGTATTTACTAAAGAGGAACTTAACAATATGCCTTCAGCCGAACAAGTCTATGTGGGTGGGGACGAGGACAGGTTGACGAGTTTAACAGTTACCAGGGAGGATGTTCTTAAACAAATAGTAAAACTCAAACCAAACAAATCCCCAGGGCCGGATGAAGTGTTTGCCAGGGTGCTTAAAGAATGCAAAGAGGAGCTTTGTGACCCACTGTTAACCATATTTAATAAATCAATAGAGTCAGGCAGAGTGCCAGAGTTTTGGAAAGTTGCTAATGTGATACCAGTTTTTAAGAAAGGAGATAGATCACTTGCGTCTAACTATCGACCAATTAGCCTAACGTCTATTGTGGGAAAGTTACTCGAATCTATAATAGCAAATAAAATTCGTCTTCATCTTGAAAAACATAAATTAATAATTGAGTCGCAACATGGTTTTATAAATGGCCGTTCATGTTTAACAAATTTGTTATCTTTTTATTCTAGCATTGTTGAGGCAGTTGATAGTGGTAAGGATTGCGATGTTGTGTACCTTGACTTTAGCAAAGCTTTTGTACAGTGCCACATGAAAGACTGATTAAAAAGATAGAGTCTCATGGTATTGGGGGTGCTATATTAAGCTGGATTAGGGCATGGCTATTCCAAAGGAAACAGAGAGTTAGTATAAATAGAGTCAAGTCAGAGTGGGAAAATGTTGTAAGTGGGGTGCCTCAGGGCTCTGTCATGGGACCTCTGTTGTTTATAATATATATAAATGATTTAGATTCAGGTTTGAGTAGCAACATTTGCAAATTTGCCGATGATACGAAAATCGGTAGGGAAATTAATTCGGAGGAGGACTCACTATCACTTCAAGTTGATCTAGATAGGGTTTTGAAATGGTCGAAGGATTGGCAGATGCAGTTTAATGCTGATAAATGTAAAGTTCTGAGGTTAGGTAATGATGATAGGGTTACAAGATACGAGCTAGATGGTGTTGAGATTGCGAAGTCGAATTGCGAAAGGGATGGTTACCTTGAGGTTACCTTGATGTGCTTCCGGGGCTTAGCGTCCCCGCGGTCCGGTCGTCGACCAGGCCTCCTGGTTGCCGGACTGATCAACCAGGCTGTTGGACGCGGCTGCTCGCAGCCTGACGTACGAATCACAGCCTAGGATTACTCCCAGGGATCTGGGAGTTATGATTAGTAAGAATTTAAAACAAAAGGATCAATACATAAATGTTCGTAATAAGGCAAATCGGACACTTGGATTTATTAATCGCAGCGTTAAAACGAGACACCTGGTGTGGTTCTCAAGCTATATCTTGCTCTAGTTAGGCCCCATTTAGATTATGCAGTTCAGTTTTGGTCGCCATATTATAGAATGGATATAAATTCACTTGAACGTGTCCAGCGTAGGATGACTAAGTTAATTCCCCAAATTAGAAATCTTTCATTTGAAGAAAGATTAACAAAGCTTAAGTTGCATTCACTGGAAAGGCGAAGAGTTAGGGGTGACATGATAGAGGTTTACAAGTGGGTGAATGGTCATAATTAACAAAGGGGATATTAATAGGGTATTAAAAGTATCAACACAAGACAGAACACGAAACAATGGGTATAAATTGGATAAGTTTAGATTTAGGAAAGACTTGGGTAAATACTGGTTCAGTAACAGGGTTGTTGATTTGTGGAACCAATTGCCGCGTAACATTGTGGAGGTGGGGTCCCTCGATTGTTTCAAGCATGGGTTGGACATGTATATGAGTGGGATTGGGTGGTTATAAATAGGAGCTGCCTCGTATGGGCCAACAGGCCTTCTGCAGTTGCCTTTGTTCTTATGTTCTTCTTATGTTCTTAAGTGTGACTGCGGAGAGGCCGACACCGAGCACCCCCAGTAAGATGGGGGTAAAAGGCGCAGTTGTTACAATGAGAGATGAAGCCACTCCATGTGATGAGGTGGTCATCACTGGGGGCTTGGGGCTCAACCCTGCCACAGAGGTAGAAGGGGAGCAGAGATAGTCGGGACTGGTAGACCAAGCTCTCTTAAGTCAAGCCTGGCCTCGGGGACTAGAAGAACACCCAAACACCATCAAGCGGGTATCAAGCAGGGAAAATCCGGAGCTGCTTGGTCTGGGACCAAAGTAGCTGGGAGCTACAGAGCCCGGCTTTCCATCACAGTCCAACTCGGGGGCCTGGTCTCCCACCCCACATCTGAGAACTTAAAAATAAGGGTCAGATATCAGCATGTAAATGAACAGGTAATCATTTCATCAACAAACAAGCCCCATACCCACCATGGCGCCACAATTCGAGGATAGGACACCCAATAAGACGTGAGCCTTCCCCAGGGGTATATCGTGGATATATGCCCAGCAATCACCACTTTAAGAACCACCACTCCCTCAAGATTGGGCTCAACAACAAAGAAAAAGAGTGACAATAAAAGTATCCCTTTGCTCAACAATTTCGGGTACCACAGTTTTACGGGCGAGAGACTGTGCCTCACCTAACACCCAGTGTCAAAGCAGAAGACGACTTCTAATAGAATGATCAAGAATAGCAAAAAGTCGCCAGGAAATAGCAATTAAAAAGACGAATTGGGAAGGAAAAATTAAACTTAATAGGAAAAGCATTCAGCACAATTAGTGAAGAAGGCAGCAGGAGCATAAGGCTTCAAAAGGACAGAGGACACTGTCCCATGGAGCATCACACTCTAGCATCCACCAACCAAGCCCCCTCACGATGGCAACAGGCTGGAAAGGGAGGGAAAGATGAAAAAGACGAGAAGACAATGAATACTGCCCGGTGAGACACCAGTGTTAATGGGTAGACTGGGAAAATTGGAATCGTTCACAGAGACATACTGGAGCCTGTCACTGAGGTAAGATTGTAGGTATTGGACGGAGTAACCTTTTACTCCGTAATGTTGTAATTTAAGAAAGTTAATGTGTTTACAGTGTCAAAATGTAGTTCAACAAATAAATGAATAAGGTACTCATTTTTTCCAAGAGCAGTATAAATGAAATTAATCATACTAACAGGGTATGATTGGTCCTTTTTTGGGCCTGAAGCCATTATGGCAAAAACTAAGTATAAATAGGAGTAAGGCTGCATGTAAATTAACTCTTTAAAATATTTTAGACAAAATTGGCAGAATTGATATTGGTCTATAATTGTTGACTTCAGTGAGATTGCTGCTTTTATGGACTAAGGTTACTCTTGCTTTTTTCCTCAAAATATCAGGAAAGGTTTAGAGTTCAAATAATTTGTTGTAGAGCAGTGCAATGGCTGGAGCTAAAAATCTGCAGTTTTATTTTGTAAATTAGGGTTGGTATCTCAACATACAGTATCTATGCATGGGGTTCATTCATCCACTGTAAATTACCTCAAGCCCATCATCACCCAATAAAAATTTGCTATCAGAACAATAAAACTGTCTTCAAACAGCACACAGCCTCTCTGTTTAAATCCCTGAACATGCTACATATACACTCACTCTACACATTCTCTTGTGCTATTTACAAGTACAAAACCTTGTTCCTAAATGCTAACCCTGATCTGAAACTCTCCATTGATAGACGTAATAGAACCAACAAGCACCACATAAATAAATATCTCTTTGATATCAATTTTTTATATAAATTGACAGTCAGGATAGTATAATTGCCAATCAGGCTAATATAACTTTGAATCAGGCTTTTTAAATAAAATAAATAAATAAATGTTTATTCAGGTAAGGTACATACATACAAGTGGTTTTAAAAAAATTTATAGATTTATAGATAGAGCTAGTACATACTAGCTCCTAATACCTAAAGCCACTATTACACAAACCGTTTCGGGCAGGAAAAACATTAAAGACTAAAACATAATACTAATTGAGGTTAAAGTATAAAATGTGTTGCGAACAATTAAAATAAAAAAAAAAAAAGGGGGAACATGGCAGAAAAGGCAGCACAAATACAATTAGGTCGACAAACAGCGTTGTTTAAAAAAAACAGACATGGGTTGACAATACTAGTATAGGGGTAAGGTAGGTTACAGGGAATTTATTAGGTAGTGCTTAGTTTTTATCTTAAATTGGTTGAGAGAGGTACAGTCTTTGACATGATTGGGAAGGTCATTCCACATTCTGGGTCCCTTGATTTGTAGAGCATTTCTAGTTTGATTAAGTCATACTCTTGGAATATCAAAACTGTATTTGTTTCAGGTGTGGTGCTCATGGGTTCTGTTACAACCTTCAATGAAGCTTTTGAGGTCACTTTTCATTCAAAGGGTTATTGATGGATGGAACTGCCGACCCACCGAAGTCATAACTGCCAAAACTGTGCTGAATTTCAAAATATACCTGGAAAAAATCATGAAGGCAAACTGGGAAGGGGAAGGGAACCTTCAACAAGCCGACGACTTCCTGTTCTCATCGAGGCAACTCAAGTTAGTGGCCCTCAGGTAAATCGGGTAAAATATTATTCCCAGACAATTACAGCATGACTTTTTTTTTTTAGATATATACAAGAGTTGTTACATTCTTGTACAGCCGCTAATACGCGTAGCGTTTCGGGCCAGGTCCCTGGAATCCAATCCCCACCGCAAAGAATCAGGTAAGGATATGCGCCCAGTAAATCCTCTCTGGCCAGGATATGAACCCATGACAAAGCGCTCGCAGAACGCCAGGCGAGTGTCTTACCACTGCACCACGGTAATAAATTTCTGATAAATTTAGAGTGATAAATGTCTAATATAAATTTAAATTTCATATTAACTTGACTGACAGCTATAAATGCCAATCAGCCTTCAATATACTCTTTGGTGAAATATTTATAATCAGGAGTAGAACTCATAAATAGGTTCTGCTGCCTGTTCTGTGTCGAAGATGTATCGTCTTGGGACGATTAGACTGCCTACACTAAACTTTTGAACTAAACAAAAAATAAAAAATGGAGATCAGTTTGCATATGAATCTGATGAGAAAATTCCTTGATTAATATACATTTCCTTACCAATCAAATGGTCTCACCTTAAGTACATCTCAGATTGTCTTCTTTACCAACTACAATGCTAAATAATATTACAACAAAAATGTTCATAACTTAGCCATAGAGAATATTACATTTTAAATAAATTTTCACAGAAAGCAAAAAAAAGACACCACATTATTTACATAAATATGAAAAAAAACATTTAAAGCTTTGTTTTACCTTTGCTAAATTAAAGAGATATTTCTATATTTATAAGCAATTTTGAGTTTTCCTACAGTGACAGCTTCTGTAGTTCTTGCTTGACCATCTAACTTTCATAAAAGAACAATATTATTTATAAATTTATTTATATAATATATATAAATATATATAATTAATATATATAAAATAAATAAATATAATAAAATACCTTCAGATCTTTACCTTCCATTGTGAAGTGTATTTCTCAAACAAAATATAATTACCTCTGAAGAACATCCAACTGACATTGTGATAGTACACTGTTAGATTAAAGGCAAGTTATTATACCATTATGTGCCTCATTATCTTTCAACATTCTTTTAATTATCTTCCACACTTCCAAGTGTTTAGTCTATCATCTGCATGTATCATCTTGTGCCTCTTCATATTTCCACGGTGATTGAATCTCTTCCCACACTCTGGACATTTGTGAGGTTTATCACCTGAATGCACTAACATGTGAGTCTTCATATCTGCAAGACGACTGAATCTCTTCTCACACTCTGGACACTCATGAGGTTTGTCACCTGAATGCAATAACATGTGCTGTATTATAGTTCCGCGTAAACTAAATTTTTTACCACACTCAGCACATTGAAAAGGTTTCTCATCCCCATGCACCATCCTGTGCTTCTTCATATAGTGAAGACGACTGAATCTCTTCCCACACTCAGGACACTCATGAGGTTTGTCACCTCAATGCACTAACATGTGAGTCTTCATATCTGCAAGACGACTGAATCTCTTCTCACACTCTGGACACTCATGAGGTTTGTCACCTGAATGCAATAACATGTGCTGTATTATAGTTCCGCGTAAACTAAATTTTTTACCACACTCAGCACATTGAAAAGGTTTCTCATCCCCATGCACCATAAAGTTTCAAAAACGGTGGGCATTCTTTCTAAGATCAGATATTATGTACCACGCCCTGCCCTGGTGACACTCTATTACTCCCTTATCTATCCATATCTCAACTATGGTATTTGTGCTTGGGGCTCTACTACCCAAAATCACTTACGTCCTCTAATTACTCAACACAAAGCTGCTATTAGGACAATATCCAACCAGACATTTGGTTGAACAAAACAGGGAATAGTGAAGCAGAAGATTTTCTAGAATTAATTGACGATTGCTTTCTTACGCAACACATTAAGGAACCAACACGGGAAAATAATATTTTAGATTTAGTGTTAACTAACAGGGAAACGCAAATTAATGACATCGAAATAGGGAGTGAGCTAGGGAGCAGTGATCACAAAGAAATCAGATTTAGCATAGAATGGAATAGACCAGTAGGAGAAAATTCTGTTAAAGTGCCAGATTTTCGAAAAGCTGATTTTAATAGCCTAAGAATTTTTTTGGGTCAAATTGATTGGAAAGGCTTGGGTATGGGGTGTGGGCCGGTCTTGGAGCGAGACATCAACCCAGCAATAGGTGACTTAAATGGGGATTTCGATGTGGATTCAATATATAACTTATTTAAGAATATTCTAAACAAAGCACAGGAACGTAGTATACCATACAAATTGAATAGATCGTATACTAATGACCCAAAGTGGATAACAAAGAATTTGAAGAACCTTATAGGTAAAAAGAGAGCTTGGTACAAAAGGATTAAAAATGGGGAGGTCACTTTAGAACAGGAATTCGTACAACTGGTTAGAAATGTTAAAAAAGAGATAAGGAAAGCAAAAAGAAACTATGAAGTTCGCATAGCAGGGCAAGCAAAGACAAATCCTAAAGGGTTTTTTCAGTTATATCGTACTAAGACTAGGGAAAGGATAGGTCCATTAAAAACTGAGACAGGTCAAATAACAGATAGTGATGAAGAGATGAGTAGTATTTTTAATAAATATTTTGTATCTGTATTTACTAAAGAGGAACTTAACAATATGCCTTCAGCCGAACAAGTCTATGTGGGTGGGGACGAGGACAGGTTGACGAGTTTAGCAGTTACCAGGGAGGATGTTCTTAAACAAATAGTAAAACTCAAACCAAACAAATCCCCAGGGCCGGATGAAGTGTTTGCTAGGGTGCTTAAAGAATGCAAAGAGGAGCTTTGTGACCCACTGTCAACCATATTTAATAAATCAATAGAGTCAGGCAGAGTGCCAGAGTTTTGGAAAGTTGCTAATGTGATACCAGTTTTTAAGAAAGGAGATAGATCACTTGCGTCTAACTATCGACCAATTAGCCTAACGTCTATTGTGGGAAAGTTACTCGAATCTATAATAGCAAATAAAATTCGTCTTCATCTTGAAAAACATAAATTAATAATTGAGTCGCAACATGGTTTTATAAATGGCCGTTCATGTTTAACAAATTTGTTATCTTTTTATTCTAGCATTGTTGAGGCAGTTGATAGTGGTAAGGATTGCGATGTTGTATACCTTGACTTTAGCAAAGCTTTTGATACAGTGCCACATGAAAGACTGATTAAAAAAATAGAGTCTCATGGTATTAGGGGTGCTATATTAAGCTGGATTAGGGCATGGCTATACCAAAGGAAACAGAGAGTTAGTATAAATGGAATCAAGTCAGAGTGGGAAAATGTTGTAAGTGGAGTGCCTCAAGGCTCTGTCCTGGGACCTCTGTTGTTTATAATATATATAAATGATTTAGATTCAGGTTTGAGTAGCAACATTTGCAAATTTGCCGATGATACGAAAATCGGTAGGGAAATTAATTCGGAGGAGGACTCACTATCACTTCAAGTTGATCTAGATAGGGTTTTGAAATGGTCAAAGGATTGGCAGATGCAGTTTAATGCTGATAAATGTAAAGTTCTGAGGTTAGGTAATGATGATAGAGTTACAAGATACGAGCTAGATGGTGTTGTGATTGCGAAGTCGGATTGCGAAAGGGATCTGGGAGTTATGATTAGTAAGAATTTAAAACAAAAGGATCAATGCATAAATGTTCGTAATAAGGCAAATCGGACACTTGGATTTATTAATCGCAGCGTTAGTAACAAGACACCTGGTGTGGTTCTCAAGCTATATCTTGCTCTAGTTAGGCCCCATTTAGATTATGCAGTTCAGTTTTGGTCGCCATATTATAGAATGGATATAAATTCACTTGAACGTGTCCAGCGTAGGATGACTAAGTTAATTCCCCAAATTAGAAATCTTTCATATGAAGAAAGATTAACAAAGCTTAAGTTGCATTCACTGGAAAGGCGAAGAGTTAGGGGTGACATGATAGAGGTTTACAAGTGGATGAATGGACATAACCGGGGGGATATTAATAGGGTATTAAAAGTATCAACACAGGACAGAACACGAAACAATGGATATAAATTGGATAAGTTTAGATTTAGGAAAGACTTGGGTAAATACTGGTTCAGTAACAGGGTTGTTGATTTGTGGAACCAATTGCCGCGTAACATTGTGGAGGTGGGGTCCCTCGATTGTTTCAAGCGCGGGTTGGACAAGTATATGAGTGGGATTGGGTGGTTATAGAATAGGAGCTGCCTCGTATGGGCCAATAGGCCTTCTGCAGTTACCTTTGTTCTTATGTTCTTATGTTCTTATGACATCACTCGGTACCCCTACTCAAATCTCTGAATATGTTAGACATTAAGTCACTGCACATTCTCTCATGTGTATTATACATATATAAAACGCTAAACTGTAATGCCAATCCTGATCTCAAAAGCTTCATAGAAGGTTGTAACAGAACCCATGAGCACCACACCAGAAATAAATAGTTTTGATATTCCTAGAGTGCTACTTAATCAAACTAGAAATGCTCTACAAATCAAGGGGCCCAGAATGTGGAATGACCTTCCCAACCATGTTAAAGACTGTACCTCTCTCAACCAGTTTAAGATAAAAACGAAGCTATACCTAATAAATTCCCTGTAACCTACCTTACCCCTCTATTGTCAACCAATGTCTGTTTTTTTAAAGAGCGCTGTTTGTCGACAGAATTGTGTTTGTGCTGCTTTTTCGGCTATGTTTTCATTAAGAACATAAGAACAAAGGCAACTGCAGAAGGCCTATTGGCCCATACGAGGCAGCTCCTATTTATAACCACCCAATCCCACTCATATACTTGTCCAAACCGCGCTTGAAACAATCGAGGGACCCCACCTCCAGCATGAAGCGAAAACGTCCATAGAGCTGGCAAGCAGGGGATGGAAGAACGGGGAAAGGTTGCAGAAATCTTGAGCAAGGATCTGGAGATGAGGTGAAGAGGGGAGATTGAAGATCGGTGGCCCAACCACCGCGGATTAGAACTTGAGTATATGGAAGTAGAATTGAGTAGGGCGTCATTTGCAGTCCACGCAGAGGCCAGGAACGCAAGCAGCTGGCAGTTGATGGTAATTGAAGGTTGATTACTTCATTGGTTTACTTCTTTCTTGATGGTGGGAGCAAGGTCTGATCTTTGGTCTTTGTTTTCGGCTTGTCTTTCTTGGGGGTCCGACTTCGTGTTGGCATCCAGCACCTCCAGCACGTTACGCGGTAATTAGTTCCACAAATCAACAACCCTGTTACTGAACCAGTATTTACCCAAGTCTTTCCTAAATCTAAACTTATCCAATTTATACCCATTGTTTCGTGTTTTGTCTTGTGTTGATACTTTTAATACCCTATTAATATCCCCTTTGTTATATCCATTCACCCACTTGTAAACCTCTATCATGTCTCCCCTAACTCTTCGCCTTTCCAGTGAATACAACTTAAGCTTTGTTAATCTTTCTTCATATGAAAGATTTCTAATTTGGGGAATTAACTTAGTCATCCTACGCTGGACACGTTCAAGTGAATTTATATCCATTCTATAATATGGCGACCAAAACTGAACTGCATAATCTAAATGGGGCCTAACTAGAGCAAGATATAGCTTGAGAACCACACCAGGTGTCTTGTTACTAACGCTGTGATTAATAAATCCAAGTGTCCGATTTGCCTTATTACGAACATTTATGCATTGATCCTTTTGTTTTAAATTCTTACTAATCATAACTCCCAGATCCCTTTCGCAATCTCAACACCATCTAGCTCGTATCTTGTAACTCTATCATCATTACCTAACCTCAGAACTTTACATTTATCAGCATTAAACTGCATCTGCCAATCCTTTGACCATTTCAAAACCCTATCTAGATCAACTTGAAGTGATAGTGAGTCCTCCTCCGAATTAATTTCCCTACCGATTTTCGTATCATCGGCAAATTTGCAAATGTTGCTACTCAAACCTGAATCTAAATCATTTATATATATTATAAACAACAGAGGTCCCAGGACAGAGCCCTGAGGCACTCCACTTACAACATTTTCCCACTCTGACTTGATTCCATTTATACTAACTCTCTGTTTCCTTTGGTATAGCCATGCCCTAATCCAGCTTAATATAGCACCCCCAATACCATGAGACTCTATCTTTTTAATCAGTCTTTCATGTGGCACTGTATCAAAAGCTTTGCTAAAGTCAAGGTACACAACATCACAATCCTTAACACTATCAACTGCCTCAACTATGCTGGAATAAAAAGATAACAAATTTGTTAAACATGAACGGCCATTTGTAAAACCATGTTGTGACTCAATTATTAATTTATGTTTTTCAAGATGAAGACGAATTTTATTTGCTATTATAGATTCGAGTAACTTTCCCAATCATCATTACATAGCCTCAGAACTTTACATTTATCAGCATTAAACTGCATTTGCCAATCCTTTGACCATTTCAAAACCCTATCTAGATCAACTTGAAGTGATAGTGAGTCCTCCTCCGAATTAATTTCCCTACCGATTTTCGTATCATCGGCCAATTAGCAAATGTTGCTACTCAAACATGAATCTAAATCGTTTATACATATTATAAACAACAGAGGTCCCAGGACAGAGCCCTGAGGTACTCTACTAACAACATTATCCCACTCTGACTTAACTCCATTTATACTAACTCTGTTTCCTTTGGAATAGCCATGCTCTAATCCAACTTAATATAGCACCCCCAATACCATGAGCTTCTATTTTTTTAATTAGTCTTTCATGTGGCACTGTATCAAAAGCTTTGCTAAAGTCAAGGTACACAACATCACAATCCTTACCACTGTCAACTGCCTCAACTATGCTGGAATTAAAAGTTGGCAAATTTGTTAAACATGAACGGCCATTTGTAAAACCATGTTGCGACTCATTTATTAATTTATGTTTTTCAAGATGGAGACGAATTGTATTTGCAATTATTGATTCAAGTAACTTTCCCACAATAGACGTTAGGCTAATTGGTCGATAGTTAGACGCAAGTGATCTATCTCCTTTCTTAAAAACTGGTATCACATTAGCAACTTTCCAAAACTCTGGCACTCTGCTTGACTCTAATGATTTATTAAATATGGTTGACAGTGGGTGACAAAGCTCCTCTTTGCATTCTTTAAGCACCCTGGCAAACACTTCATCCGGCCCTGGGGATTTGTTTGGTTTGAGTTTTACTATTTGTTTAAGAACATCCTCCCTGGTAACTGCGAAACTCGTCAACCTGTCCTCGTCCCCACCCACATAGTCTTGTTCGGCTGAAGGCATATTGTTAAGTTCCTCTTTAGTAAATACAGATACAAAATATTTATTAAAAATACTACTCATCTCTTCATCACTATCTGTTATTTGACCAGTCTCAGTTTTTAATGGACCTATCCTTTCCCTAGTCTTAGTACGATATAACTGAAAAAAAACTTTAGGATTTGTCTTTGCTTGCCCTGCTATGCGAACTTCATAGTTTCTTTTTGCTTTCCTTATCTCTTTTTTAACATTTCTAACCAGTTGTACGAATTCCTGTTCTAAAGTGACCTCCCCATTTTTAATCCTTTTGTACCAAGCTCTCTTTTTACCTATAAGGTTCTTCAAATTCTTTGTTATCCACTTTGGGTCATTAGTATTCGATCTATTCAATTTGAATGGTATACTACGTTCCTGTGCTTTGTTTAGAATATTCTTAAATAAGTTATATATATATAAGTTATATATATATAAGTTCAGGTGAAGTCACAGTGAGAGGTTGTGTCAGGTGAAGTCACAGTGAGAGGTTGTGTTAACCGGAGCTCCTGAGTGTTGTTAAATTATCATAGCAATATGGAAGTTGTAGTTAAGGACCTGGTGACTCTAGTGGGAGCCCTGAGGACAGAGTTAGAATCTCTGCGGGAGGAGGTGCGTCAGCTGAAAGAACAACGAGAAGTAACGAAGGAGGAGACCAGTAGTAAAGGGACCTCGTCTTGGAGAGTTATGAAAGACAGGGGCCTTAAGAAGACTTTGATAAAGCCGCCTTCAAACGCCATAGCAACTTCTAATTCGTTTGACGTTTTGGAGGACGAGTGCTGTGGTGAGACTGCGGATCGCGCAAAAGGGAAAGCAACGAAGAGAAAGGAAGCGCAGGCCCCTCAGAAAGTAAAGGAAGTACCTAAGCAAACATTAGTTGTAGGAGATTCCCAGATAAGGTATTTGGATAGAGAGTTTTGTGCTAGAGATAGGGGGAACAGGTTAAGGGTTTGCTATCCCGGAGCTGGCATTGGTGATATTATAAACAACATGAATGATATTATGGCTGGTAATGGGAACAATCCCATTATTTGCATTAGCGTGGGAGGAAATGATGTTGGTCGAGTTAGGAGTGAGGAACTGATTCAGAGCTATAGAACAGCCATAGAATTAGTTAGGAGCAAGGGAGGAATCCCGATCATATGTGGCATTCTTCCAAGAAAGGGAGTGGGAAATGAATGGATATCGAGGGCACTTGGTGTCAATTGCCGGCTGGAAAGATATTGCAAATCAAATGCAATATCTTTCATAGACAACTGGGAACACTTCTATGGAAAAAATGAAATGTATGCTCGTGATGGGGTGCATCTATCGAGAGCTGGGGTTGTTGCTGTTGCGAACTCGTTGGAAGAAGTGGTTAGAGGTGTTTGTTTGGGTTTAAACTGTTAGTAGATAGAGGTATGGGAATTGATTTGGAGGAAGGAGGTAATAAAAGTATGTGTTTGTGGGAGAAAGGAATTGGCAAAACGATCAGGGAAAGAGAAGGTCCGCAAAATAACAATTCACTTAGGGTATATTACACTAACAGCAGAAGTCTAAGAAATAAAATTAACGAATTAAATGCTCTTGTCTGCACAGAAAAAATAGATATTATTGCACTTACCGAAACGTGGATGAATGTAGAAAATAGAGAACTATTAGCTGAATATCAAATATATGGATTTAAACTATTTCACTCAGATAGATATATTAGACGAGGAGGTGGAGTAGCCATATATGTTAGGGACAATTTGAAATGTAGTCTCAAAGAGGGAATCAAAACAGAGCCACACACAGAAACTATTTGGATAGAATTAAACGAAAAAGCAAATAATATTATAATAGGAGTAATATATAGGCCACCAAATTTAGACAGAATGGAAGCAAAGCACCTATGGGATGAAATATCTAGAGCATCTAGATCTAACAGTATTTATGTCATGGGTGACTTTAATTTTAGCGGAATAAACTGGTTGAACAAAACAGGGAATAGTGAAGCAGAAGATTTTCTAGAATTAATTGACGATTGCTTTCTTACGCAACACATTAAGGAACCAACACGGGAAAATAATATTTTAGATTTAGTGTTAACTAACAGGGAAATGCAAATTAATGACATCGAAATAGGGAGTGAGCTAGGGAGCAGTGATCACAAAGAAATCAGATTTAGCATAGAATGGAATAGACCAGTAGGAGAAAATTCTGTTAAAGTGCCAGATTTTCGAAAAGCTGATTTTAATAGCCTAAGAAATTTTTTGGGTCAAATTGATTGGAAAGTCTTGGGTATGGGGTGGGGGCCGGTCTTGGAGCGAGACATGAACCCAGCGATAGGTGACTTAAATGGGGATTTCGATGTGGATTCAATATATAACTTATTTAAGAATATTCTAAACAAAGCACAGGAACGTAGTATACCATACAAATTGAATAGATCGAATACTAATGACCCAAAGTGGATAACAAAGAATTTGAAGAACCTTATAGGTAAAAAGAGAGCTTGGTACAAAAGGATTAAAAATGGGGAGGTCACTTTAGAACAGGAATTCGTACAACTGGTTAGAAATGTTAAAAAAGAGATAAGGAAAGCAAAAAGAAACTATGAAGTTCGCATAGCAGGGCAAGCAAAGACAAATCCTAAAGGGTTTTTTCAGTTATATCGTACTAAGACTAGGGAAAGGATAGGTCCATTAAAAACTGAGACAGGTCAAATAACAGATAGTGATGAAGAGATGAGTAGTATTTTTAATAAATATTTTGTATCTGTATTTACTAAAGAGGAACTTAACAATATGCCTTCAGCCGAACAAGTCTATGTGGGTGGGGACGAGGACAGGTTGACTAGTTTAACAGTTACCAGGGAGGATGTAATTAAACAAATAGTAAAACTCAAACCAAACAAATCCCCAGGGCCGGATGAAGTGTTTGCCAGGGTGCTTAAAGAATGCAAAGAGGAGCTTTCCGAGCCACTGTCAACCATATTTAATAAATCAATAGAGTCAGGCAGAGTGCCAGAGTTTTGGAAAGTTGCTAATGTGATACCAGTTTTTAAGAAAGGAGATAGATCACTTGCGTCTAACTATCGACCAATTAGCCTAACGTCTATTGTGGGAAAGTTACTCGAATCCATAATAGCAAATAAAATTCGTCTTCATCTTGAAAAACATAAATTAATAATTGAGTCGCAACATGGTTTTATAAATGGCCGTTCATGTTTGACAAATTTGTTATCTTTTTATTCTAGCATTGTTGAGGCAGTTGATAGTGGTAAGGATTGCGATGTTGTGTACCTTGACTTTAGCAAAGCTTTTGATACAGTGCCACATGAAAGACTGATTAAAAAGATGGAGTCTCATGGTATTGGGGGTGCTGTATTAAGCTGGATTAGGGCATGGCTATACCAAAGGAAACAGAGAGTTAGTATAAATGGAATCAAGTCAGAGTGGGAAAATGTTGTAAGTGGAGTGCCTCAAGGCTCTGTCCTGGGACCTCTGTTGTTTATAATATATATAAATGATTTAGATTCAGGTTTGAGTAGCAACATTTGCAAATTTGCCGATGATACGAAAATCGGTAGGGAAATTAATTCGGAGGAGGACTCACTATCACTTCAAGTTGATCTAGATAGGGTTTTGAAATGGTCAAAGGATTGGCAGATGCAGTTTAATGCTGATAAATGTAAAGTTCTGAGGTTAGGTAATGATGATAGAGTTACAAGATACGAGCTAGATGGTGTTGAGATTGCGAAGTCGGATTGCGAAAGGGATCTGGGAGTTATGATTAGTAAGAATTTAAAACAAAAGGATCAATGCATAAATGTTCGTAATAAGGCTAATCGGACACTTGGATTTATTAATCGCAGCGTTAGTAACAAGACACCTGGTGTGGTTCTCAAGCTATATCTTGCTCTAGTTAGGCCCCATTTAGATTATGCAGTTCAGTTTTGGTCGCCATATTATAGAATGGATATAAATTCACTTGAACGTGTCCAGCGTAGGATGACTAAGTTAATTCCCCAAATTAGAAATCTTTCATATGAAGAAAGATTAACAAAGCTTAAGTTGCATTCACTGGAAAGGCGAAGAGTTAGGGGCGACATGATAGAGGTTTACAAATGGGTGAATGGACATAACAAGGGGGATATTAATAGGGTATTAAAAGTATCAACACAGGACAGAACACGAAACAATGGGTATAAATTGGATAAGTTTAGATTTAGGAAAGACTTGGGTAAATACTGGTTCAGTAACAGGGTTGTAGATTTGTGGAACCAATTGCCGCGTAACGTGGTGGAGGTGGGGTCCCTCGATTGTTTCAAGCGCGGGTTGGACAAGTATATGAGTGGGATTGGGTGGTTATAGAATAGGAGCTGCCTCGTATGGGCCAATAGGCCTTCTGCAGTTACCTTTGTTCTTATGTTCTTATGTTCTTATATTGAATTCTCATCGAAATCCCCATTTAAGTCACCTATCGCTGGGTTCATGTCTCGCTCCAAGACCGGCCCACACCCCATACCCAAGAGTTTCCAATCAATTTGACCCAAAGAATTTCTTAGGCTATTAAAATCAGCTTTTTGAAAATCTGGCACTTTTACAGAATTTTCTCCTACTGGTCTATTCCATTCTATGCTAAATCTGATTTCTTTGTGATCACTGTTCCCTAGCTCACTCCCTATTTCAATGTCATTAATTTGTGTTTCCCTGTTAGTTAATTGGTTCCACAAATCAACAACCCTGTTACTGAACCAGTATTTACCCAAGTCTTTCCTAAATCTAAACTTATCCAATTTATACCCATTGTTTCGTGTTCTGTCTTGTGTTGATACTTTTAATACCCTAATAATATCCCCTTTGTTATGTCCATTCACCCACTTGTAAACCTCTATCATGTCTCCCCTAACTCTTCGCCTTTCCAGTGAATACAACTTTAGCTTTGTTAATCTTTCTTCATATGAAAGATTTCTAATTTGGGGAATTAACTTAGTCATCCTACGCTGGACACGTTCAAGTGAATTTATATCCATTCTATAATATGGCGACCAAAACTGAACTGCTTAATCTAAATGGGGCCTAACTAGAGCAAGATATAGCTTGAGAACCACACCAGGTGTCTTGTTACTAACGCTGTGATTAATAAATCCAAGTGTCCGATTTGCCTTATTACGAACATTTATGCATTGATCCTTTTGTTTTATATTCTTACTAATCATAACTCCCAGATCCCTTTCGCAATCCGACTTCGCAATCTCAACACCATCTAGCTATTAAAATCAGCTTTTCGAAAATCTGGCACTTTAACAGAATTTTCTCCTACAGGTCCATTGCATTCTATGCTAAATCTGATTACTTTGTGATCACTGTTCCCTAGCTCACTCCCTATTTCGATGTCATTAATTTGTGTTTCCCTGTTAGTTAACACTAAATCTAAAATATTATTTTCCCGTGTTGGTTCCTTAATGTGTTGCCTAAGAAAGCAATCGTCAATTAATTTTAGAATATATTTTGCTTCACTATTCCCTATTTTGTTCAACCAGTTTATTCCACTAAAATTAAAGTTACCCATGACGTAAATACTGTTAGATCTAGATGCTCTAGATATTTCATCCCATAGGTGCTTTGCTTCCATTCTGTCTAAATTTGGTAGCCTATATATAACTCCTATTATAATATTAGTTGCTTTTTCGTTTAATTCTATCCAAATAGTTTCTGTGTGTGGCTCAGTTTTGATTCCCTCTTTGAGACTACATTTCAAATTGTCCCTAACACATATGGCTACTCCACCTCCTCGTCTAATATGTCTATCTGTGTGAAATAGTTTAAATCCATTTATTTGATATTCAGCTAATAGTTCTCTATTTTCTACATACATCCTCGTTTCGGCAAGTGCAATAATATCTATTTTTTCTGTGCAGACAAGAGCATTTAATTCATTAATTTTATTTCTTAGACTTCTACTGTTAGTGTAATATACCCTAAGTGAATTGTTATTTTGAGGCCCTTCTCTTTCCCTGATCATTTTGCCAATTCCTTTCTCCCACAAACACATACTTTTATTACCTCCTTCCTCCAAATCAATTCCCATACCTCTATCTACTAACAGTTTAAACCCAAACAAATACCTCTAACAAATTCTTCCAACGAGTTCGCAACAGCAACAACCCCAGCTCTCGATAGATGCACCCCATCACGAGCATACATTTCATTTCTTCCATAGAAGTGTTCCCAGTTGTTTATGAAAGATTTTGCATTTGATTTGCAATATCCTTCCAGCCGGCAATTGACACCAATTGCCCTCGACATCCATTCATTTCCCACTCCCTTTCTTGGAAGAATGCCACATATGATCGGGATTTCTCCCTTGCTCCTAACTAATTCAATGGCTGTCCTGAATCTCTGTATTAGTTCCTCACTCCTAACTCGCCCAACATCATTACCCCCTGCACTAATACAAATAATGGGTTTGTTTCCATTTCCCGTCATAATATCATTCTTGTTTACTTGGCCCTCTCCTCTTTCTCATCTACATTAATGACCTTCCAAATGCCTCCCAACACCTCAAACCAATTCTATTTGCTGACGACACAACCTTCATTTACTCTAGTCCTGACCCCCTTACTCTAAATGCCACAGTAAATACTGAGCTAAATAAAGTCCATCTTTGGCTAACTACCAACAAACTCACTCTTAACATTGACAAAACTTTCTATATTCTGTTTGGCAATAAATCCTCTAATCAAATAAATCTCAAAATAAACAATACCCAAATTTGTAACAAATTAGATGGCATATTCCTTGGCATTCTCATTGACCACAAGCTGAATTTCCAGGGACACATTCTAAATATTTCAAAAAAAGTTTCAAAAACTGTTGGCATTCTTTCTAAGATCAGACATTATGTACCCCGCCCTGCCCTGGTGACTCTCTATTACTCCCTCATCTATCCATATCTCAACTATGGTATTTATGCTTGGGGTTCTACTACCCAAAATCATTTACGTCCTCTAATTACTCAACACAAAGCTGCTATTAGGACAATATCCAACCAGACATCACTCGGTACCCCTACTCAAATCTCTGAATATGTTAGACATTAAGTCACTGCACATTCTCTCATGTGTATTATACATATATAAAACGCTAAACTGTAATGTCAATCCTGACCTCAAAAGCTTCATAGAAGGTTGCAACAGAACCCATGAGCACCACACCAGAAATAAATACAGTTTTGATATTCCTAGAGTGCGACTTAATCAAACTAGAAATGCTCTACAAATCAAGGGACCAAGAATGTGGAATGACCTTCCCAACCATGTTAAAGACTGTACCTCTCTCAACCAGTTTAAGATAAAAACGAAGCTATACCTAATAAATTCCCTGTAACCTACCTTACCCCTCTATTGTCAACCAATGTCTGTTTTTTTTTAAAGAGCGCTGTTTGTCGGCAGAATTGTATTTGTGCTGCTTTTTCAGCTCTGTTTTCATTAAGAACATAAGAACAAAGGCAACTGCAGAAGGCCTATTGGCCCATACGAGGCAGCTCCTATTTATAACCACCAAATCCCACTCATATACATGTCCAAACCGCGCTTGAAACAATCGAGGGACCCCACCTCCAGCACGTTATGCGGTAATTGGTTCCACAAATCAACAACCCTGTTACTGAACCAGTATTTACCCAAGTCTTTCCTAAATCTAAACTTATCCAATTTATACCCATTGTTTCGTGTTCTGTCTTGTGTTGATACTTTTAATACCCTAATAATATCCCCATTGTTATGTCCATTCACCCACTTGTCAACCTCTATCATGTCTCCCCTAACTCTTCGCCTTTCCAGTGAATACAACTTAAGCTTTGTTAATCTTTCTTCATATGAAAGATTTCTAATTTGGGGAATTCACTTAGTCATCCTACGCTGGACACGTTCAAGTGAATTTATATCCATTCTATAATATGGCGACCAAAACTGAACTGCATAATCTAAATGGGGCCTAACTAGAGCAAGATATAGCTTGAGAACCACACCAGGTGTCTTGTTACTAACGCTGTGATTAATAAATCCAAGTGTCCGATTTGCCTTATTACGAACATTTATGCATTGATCCTTTTGTTTTAAATTCTTACTAATCATAACTCCCAGATCCCTTTCGCAATCTCAACACCATCTAGCTCGTATCTTGTAACTCTATCATCATTACCTAACCTCAGAACTTTACATTTATCAGCATTAAACTGCATCTGCCAATCCTTTGACCATTTCAAAACCCTATCTAGATCAACTTGAAGTGATAGTGAGTCCTCCTCCGAATTAATTTCCCTACCGATTTTCGTATCATCGGCAAATTTGCAAATGTTGCTACTCAAACCTGAATCTAAATCATTTATATATATTATAAACAACAGAGGTCCCAGGACAGAGCCTTGAGGCACTCCACTTACAACATTTTCCCACTCTGACTTGATTCCATTTATACTAACTCTCTGTTTCCTTTGGTATAGCCATGCCCTAATCCAGCTTAATATAGCACCCCCAATACCATGAGACTCTATCTTTTTAATCATAAGAACATAAGAACATAAGAACAAAGGTAACTGCAGAAGGCCTATTGGCCCATACGAGGCAGCTCCTATTCTATAACCACCCAATCCCACTCATATACTTGTCCAACCCGTGCTTGAAACAATCGAGGGACCCCACCTCCACAATGTTACGCGGCAATTGGTTCCACAAATCAACAACCCTCTTACTGAACCAGTATTTACCCAAGTCTTTCCTAAATCTAAACTTATCCAATTTATATCCATTGTTTCGTGTTCTGTCCTGTGTTGATACTTTTAATACCCTATTAATATCCCCCCGGTTATGTCCATTCATCCACTTGTAAACCTCTATCATGTCACCCCTAACTCTTCGCCTTTCCAGTGAATGCAACTTAAGCTTTGTTAATCTTTCTTCATATGAAAGATTTCTAATTTGGGGAATTAACTTAGTCATCCTACGCTGGACACGTTCAAGTGAATTTATATCCATTCTATAATATGGCGACCAAAACTGAACTGCATAATCTAAATGGGGCCTAACTAGAGCAAGATATAGCTTGAGAACCACACCAGGTGTCTTGTTACTAACGCTGCGATTAATAAATCCAAGTGTCCGATTTGCCTTATTACGAACATTTATGCATTGATCCTTTTGTTTTAAATTCTTACTAATCATAACTCCCAGATCCCTTTCGCAATCCGACTTCGCAATCACAACACCATCTAGCTCGTATCTTGTAACTCTATCATCATTACCTAACCTCAGAACTTTACATTTATCAGCATTAAACTGCATCTGCCAATCCTTTGACCATTTCAAAACCCTATCTAGATCAACTTGAAGTGATAGTGAGTCCTCCTCCGAATTAATTTCCCTACCGATTTTCGTATCATCGGCAAATTTGCAAATGTTGCTACTCAAACCTGAATCTAAATCATTTATATATATTATAAACAACAGAGGTCCCAGGACAGAGCCTTGAGGCACTCCACTTACAACATTTTCCCACTCTGACTTGATTCCATTTATACTAACTCTCTGTTTCCTTTGGTATAGCCATGCCCTAATCCAGCTTAATATAGCACCCCCAATACCATGAGACTCTATTTTTTTAATCAGTCTTTCATGTGGCACTGTATCAAAAGCTTTGCTAAAGTCAAGGTATACAACATCGCAATCCTTACCACTATCAACTGCCTCAACAATGCTAGAATAAAAAGATAACAAATTTGTTAAACATGAACGGCCATTTATAAAACCATGTTGCGACTCAATTATTAATTTATGTTTTTCAAGATGAAGACGAATTTTATTTGCTATTATAGATTCGAGTAACTTTCCCACAATAGACGTTAGGCTAATTGGTCGATAGTTAGACGCAAGTGATCTATCTCCTTTCTTAAAAACTGGTATCACATTAGCAACTTTCCAAAACTCTGGCACTCTGCCTGACTCTATTGATTTATTAAATATGGTTGACAGTGGGTCACAAAGCTCCTCTTTGCATTCTTTAAGCACCCTAGCAAACACTTCATCCGGCCCTGGGGATTTGTTTGGTTTGAGTTTTACTATTTGTTTAAGAACATCCTCCCTGGTAACTGCTAAACTCGTCAACCTGTCCTCGTCCCCACATGAAATCAGTCTTTCATGTGGCACTGTATCAAAAGCTTTGCTAAAGTCAAGGTACACAACATCACAATCCTTAACACTATCAACTGCCTCAACTATGCAGGAATAAAAAGATAACAAATTTATTAAACATGAACGGCCATTTGTAAAACCATGTTGTGACTCAATTATTAATTTATGTTTTTCAAGATGAAGACGAATTTTATTTGCTATTATAGATTCGAGTAACTTTCCCACAATAGACGTTAGGCTAATTGGCCGATAGTTTGACGCAAGTGATCTATCTCCTTTCTTAAAAATTGGTACCACATTAGCTACCTTTCATGACTCTGGCACTCTGCCTGACTCTATTGATTTATTAAATATGGTAGACAGTGGCTCGGAAAGCTCCTCTTTGCATTCTTTATGCACCCTGGCAAACACTTCATCCGGCCCTGGGGATTTGTTTGGTTTGAGTTTTTCTAATTGTTTAATTACATCCTCCCTGGTAACTGCTAAACTAGTCAACCTGTCCTCATCCCCACCCACATATACTTGTTCGGCTGAAGGCATATTGTTAAGTTCTTCTTTAGTAAATACAGATATAAAATATTTGTTAAAAATACTTCTCATCTCCTTGTCATTATCCGTTATTTGACCTGTCTCAGATTTTAATGGACCTATCCTTTCCCTAGTCTTTGTTCGATATAACTGAAAAAAACCTTTAGGATTTGACTTTGCTTGCTCTGCTATGCGAACATCATAGTTTCTTTTTGCTCTCCTAATCTCTTTTTTAACATTTCTAACCAGTTGTATGAATTCCTGTTCTAACCTGACTTCCCCATTCTTAATCCTTTTGTACCAAGCTCTCTTTTTACCTATAAGGTTCTTTAAACTATTTGTTATCCACTTTGGGTCATTAGTATTCGACCTATTCAATTTGTATGGTATGCTACGTTCATGTGCTTTGTTTAGAATATTCTTAAATAAGTTATATATTAAATTAACATCGAAATCCCCTTTGAAGTCACCTATCGCTGGGTTCATGTCTCGCTCTAAGACCGGCCCACATCCCATACCCAAGAGTTTCCAATCTATTTGACCCAAAAAATTTCTTAGGCTATTAAAATCAGCTTTTCGAAAATCTGGCACTTTAACAGAATTTTCCCCTACAGGTCTATTCCATTCTATGCTAAATCTGATTACTTTGTGATCACTGTTCCCTAGCTCACTCCCTATTTCGATGTCATTAATTTGTGTTTCCCTGTTAGTTAACACTAAATCTAAAATACTATTTTCCCGCGTTGGTTCCTTAATGTGTTGCGTAAGAAAGCAATCGTCAATTAATTCTAAAAAATCTTCTGCTTCACTATTCCCTGTTTTGTTCACCCCAGTTTATTCCACTAAAATTAAAGTCACCCATGACATAAATACTGTTAGATCTAGATGCTCTAGATATTTCATTCCATAGATGCTTTGCTTCCATTCTGTCTAAATTTGGTGGCCTATATATAACTCCTATTATAATATTATTTGCTTTTTCGTTTAATTCTATCCAAATAGTTTCTGTGTGTGGCTCAGTTTTGATTCCCTCTTTGAGACTACATTTCAAATTGTCCCTAACATATATGGCTACTCCCCCTCCTCGTCTAATATATCTATCTGTGTGAAATAGTTTAAATCCATTTATCTGATATTCAGCTAATAGTTCTCTATTTTCTACGTTCATCCACGTTTCGGTAAGTGCAATAATATCTATTTTTTTCTGTGCAGACAAGAGCAACATATTCAGAGATTTGAGTAGCACACTCAAATCACTGCTCAATCAAAATACTGTTTTGATTGAGTAGCTCAATCAAATCACTGTTCCCTAGCTCACTCCCTATTTCGATGTCATTAGTTTGTGTTTCCCTGTTAGTTAACACTAAATCTAAAATATTATTTTCCCGTGTTGGTTCCTTAATGTGTTGCCTAAGAAAGCAATCGTCAATTAATTTTAGAAAATATTTTGCTTCACTATTCCCTGTTTTGTTCAACCAGTTTATTCCACTAAAATTAAAGTCACCCATGACATAAATACTGTTAGATCTAGATGCTCTAGATATTTCATCCCATAGGTGCTTTGCTTCCATTCTGTCTAAATTTGTTGGCCTATATATAACTCCTATTATAATATTAGTTTGCAGGCGATGAGTCACAATAACGTGGCTGAAGTATGTTGACCAGACCACACACTAGAAATTGAAGGGACGACGACGTTTCGGTGCGTCCTGGACCATTCTCAAATCGATTGACAATCGACTTGAGAATGGTCCAGGACGGACCGAAACGTCGTCGTCCCTTCAATTTCTAGTGTGTGGTCTGGTCAACATATTAGTTGCTTTTTCGCTTAATTCTATCCAAATAGTTTCTGTGTGTGGCTCAGTTTTGATTCCCTCTTTGAGACTACATTTCAAATTGTCTCTAACACATATGGCTACTCCACCTCCTCGTCTAATATATCTATCTGTGTGAAATAGTTTAAATCCATTTATTTGATATTCAGCTAATAGTTCTCTATTTTCTACATACATCCACGTTTCGGCAAGTGCAATAATATCTATTTTTTCTGTGCAGACAAGAGCATTTAATTCATTAATTTTATTTCTTAGACTTCTACTGTTAGTGTAATATACCCTAAGTGAATGGTTTTTTGAGGCCCTTCTCTTTCCCTGATCATTTTGCCAATTCCTTTCTCCCACAAACACATACTTTTATTACCTCCTTCCTCCAAATCAATTCCCATACCTCTATCTACTAACAGTTTAAACCCAAACAAACACCTCTAACCAATTCTTCCAACGAGTTCGCAACAGCAACAACCCCAGCTCTCGATAGATGCACCCCATCACGAGCATACATTTCATTTCTTCCATAGAAGTGTTCCCAGTTGTCTATGAAAGATTTTGCATTTGATTTGCAATATCCTTCCAGCCGGCAATTGACACCAATTGCCCTCGACATCCATTCATTTCCCACTAACCTTTCTTGGAAGAATGCCACATATGATCGGGATTCCTCCCTTGCTCCTAACTAATTCAATGGCTGTCCTGAATCTCTGTATTAGTTGCTCACTCCTAACTCGCCCAACATCATTACCCCCTGCACTAATACAAATAATGGGTTTGTTTCCATTTCCCGTCATAATATCATTCATGTTTACTTGGCCCTCTCCTCTTTCTCATCTACATTAATGACCTTCCAAATGCCTCCCAACACCTCAAACCAATTCTATTTGCTGACGACACAACCTTCATTTACTCCAGTCCTGACCCCCTTACTCTAAATGCCACAGTAAATACTGAGCTAAATAAAGTCCATCTTTGGCTAACTGCCAACAAACTCACCCTTAACATTGACAAAACTTTCTATATTCTGTTTGGCAATAAATCCTCTAATCAAATAAATCTCAAAATAAACAATACCCAAATTTGTAACAAATTAGATGGCAAATTCCTTGGCATTCTCATTGACCACAAGCTGAATTTCCAGGGACACATTCTAAATATATCAAAAAAAGTTTCAAAAACTGTTGGCATTCTTTCTAAGATCAGACATTATGTACCCCGCCCAGCCCTGGTGACTCTCTATTACTCCCTCATCTATCCATATCTCAACTATGGTATTTATGCTTGGGGTTCTACTACCCAAAATCATTTACGTCCTCTAATTACTCAACACAAAGCTGCTATTAGGACAATATCCAACCAGACATCACTCGGTACCCCTACTCAAATCTCTGAATATGTTTGACATTAAGTCACTGCACATTCTCTCATGTGTATTATACATATATAAAACGCTAAACTGTAATGCCAATCCTGACCTCAAAAGCTTCATAGAAGGTTGTAACAGAACCCATGAGCACCACACCAGAAATAAATACAGTTTTGATATTCCTAGAGTGCGACTTAATCAAACTAGAAATGCTCTACAAATCAAGGGACTTAGAATGTGGAATGGTCTTCCCAACCATGTTAAAGACTGTACCTCTCTCAACCAGTTTAAGATAAAAACGAAGCTATACCTAATAAATTCCCTGTAACCTACCTTACCCCTCTATTGTCAACCAATGTCTGCTTTTTTAAAGAGAGCTGTTTGTCGACAGAATTGTATTTGTGCTGTTTTTTCAGCTATGTTTTCATTAAGAACATAAGAATAATAAGAACAAAGGCAACTGCAGAAGGCCTATTGACCCATACGAGGCAACTCCTATTTATAATCACCCAATCCCACTCATATGCATGTCCAACCCATGCTTGAAACAATCGAGGGACCCCACCTCCACAATGTTACGCGGCAATTGGTTCCACAAATCAACAACCCTGTTACTGAACCAGTTTTAACAAAGTATTTCCTAAATCTAAACTTATCCAATTTATACCCATTGTTTCGTGGTCTGTCTTGTGTTGATACTTTTAATACCCTATTAATATCCCCTTTGTTATGTCCATTCACCCACTTGTAAACCTCTATCATGTCACCCCTAACTCTTCGCTTTTCCAGTGAATGCAACTTAACCTTTGTAAATCTTTCTTCATATGAAAGATTTCTAATTTGGGGAATTAACTTAGTCATCCTACGCTGGACACGTTCAAGTGAATTTATATCCATTCTATAATATGGCGACCAAAACTGAACTGCATAATCTAAATGGGGCCTAACTAGAGGAAGATATAGCTTGAGAACCACACCAGGTGTCTTGTTACTAACGCTGCGATTAATAAATCAAAGTGTCCGATTTGCCTTATTACGAACTTTTATGCATTGATCCTTTTGTTTTAAATTCTTACTAATCATAACTCCCAGATCCCTTTCGCAATCCGACTTCGCAATCTCAACACCATCTAGCTCGTATCTTGTAACTCTATCATCATTACCTAACCTCAGAACTTTACATTTATCAGCATTAAACTGCATCTGCCAATCCTTTGACCATTTCAAAACCCTATCTAGATCAACTTGAAGTGATAGTTAGTCCTCCTCCGAATTAATTTCCCTACCGATTTTCGTATCATCGGCAAATTTGCAAATGTTGCTACTCAAACCTGTATCTAAATCATTTATATATATTATAAACAACAGAGGTCCCAGGACAGAGCCTTGAGGCACTCCACTTACAACATTTTCCCACTCTGACTTGATTCCATTTATACTAACTCTCTGTTTCCTTTGGTATAGCTATGCCCTAATCCAGCTTAATATAGCACCCCCAATACCACGAGACTCTATCTTTTTAATCAGTCTTTCATGTGGCACTGTATCAAAAGCTTTGCTAAAGTCAAGGTACACAACATCACAATCCTTACCACTATCAACTGCCTCATCTATGCTGGAATAAAAAGATAACAAATTTGTTAAACATGAACGGCCATTTGTAAAACCATGTTGTGACTCAATTATTAATTTATGTTTTTGAAGATGAAGACGAATTTTATTTGCTATTATAGATTCGAGTAACTTTCCCACAATAGACGTTAGGCTAATTGGACGATAGTTTGACGCAAGTGATCTATCTCCTTTCTTAAAAATTGGTACCACATTAGCTACCTTCCATGACTCTGGCACTCTGCCTGACTCTATTGATTTATTAAATATGGTAGACAGTGGCTCGGAAAGCTCCTCTTTGCATTCTTTAAGCACCCTGGCAAACACTTCATCCGGCCCTGGGGATTTGATTGGTTTTAGTTTTTCTAATTGTTTAATTACTTCCTCCCTGGTAACTGCTAAACTAGTCAACCTGTCCTCATCCCCACCCACATAGACTTGTTCGGCTGAAGGCATATTGTTAAGTTCTTCTTTAGTAAATACAGATATAAAATATTTGTTAAAAATACTACTCATCTCCTTGTCATTATCCGTTATTTGACCTGTCTCAGATTTTTATGGACCTATCCTTTCCCTAGTCTTAGTTCGATATAACTGAAAAAACCCTTTAGGATTTGACTTTGCTTGCTCCGCTATGCGAACTTCATAGTTTCTTTTTGCTTTCCTAATCTCTTTTTTAACATTTCTAACCAGTTGTATGAATTCCTGTTCTAACCTGACTTCGCCATTCTTAATCCTTTTGTACCAAGCTCTCTTTTTACCTATAGGGTTCTTTAAATTATTTGTTATCCACTTTGGGCCATTAGTATTCGACCTATTCAATTTGTATGGTATACTACGTTCCTGTGCTTTGTTTAGAATATTCTTAAATAAGTTATATATTAAATTAACATCGAAATCCCCTTTTACGTCACCTATCGCTGGGTTCATGTCTCGCTCTAAGACCGGCCCACACCCCATACCCAAGAGTTTCCAATCTATTTGACCCAAAAAATTTCTTAGGCTATTAAAATCAGCTTTTCGAAAATCTGCCACTTTAACAGAATTTTCTCCTACAGGTCCATTCCATTCTATGCTAAATCTGATTACTTTGTGATCACTGTTCCCTAGCTCACTCCCTATTTCGATGTCATTAATTTGTGTTTCCCTGTTAGTTAACACTATATCTAAAATATTTTTTCCCGCGTTGGTTCCTTAATGTGTTGCGTAAGAAAGCAATCGTCAATTAATTCCAGAAAATCTTCTGCTTCACTATTCCCTGTTTTGTTCACCCAGTTTATTCCACTAAAATTAAAGTCACCCATTACATAAATACTGTTAGATCTAGATGCTCTAGATATTTCATTCCATAGATGCTTTGCTTCCATTCTGTCTAAATTTGGTGGCCTATATATAACTCCTATTATAATATTATTTGCTTTTTCGTTTCATTCTATCCAAATAGTTTCTGTGTGTGGCTCAGTTTTGATTCCCTCTTTGAGACTACATTTCAAATTGTCCCTAACATATATGGCTACTCCCCCTCCTCGTCTAATATATCTATCTGTGTGAAATAGTTTAAATCCATTTATCTGATATTCAGCTAATAGTTCTCTATTTTCTACGTTCATCCACGTTTCGGTAAGTGCAATAATATCTATTTTTTCTGTGCAGACAAGAGCAACATATTCAGAGATTTGAGTAGCTCACTCAAATCACTGCTCAATCAAAATACTGTTTGATTGAGTAGCTCAATCAAATCACTGTTCCCTAGCTCACTCCCTATTTCGATGTCATTAGTTTGTGTTTCCCTGTTAGTTAACACTAAATCTAAAATATTATTTTCCCGTGTTGGTTCCTTAATGTGTTGCCTATGAAAGCAATCGTCAATTAATTTTAGAAAATATTTAGCTTCACTATTCCCTGTTTTGTTCAACCAGTTTATTCCACTAAAATTAAAGTCACCCATGACATAAATACTGTTAGATCTAGATGCTCGAGATATTTCATCCCATAGGTGCTTTGCTTCCATTCTGTCTAAATTTGGTGGCCTATATATAACTCCTATTATAATATTAGTTGCTTTTTCGTTTAATTCTATCCAAATAGTTTCTGTGTGTGGCTCAGTTTTGATTCCCTCTTTGAGACTACATTTCAAATTGTCCCTAACACATATGGCTACTCCACCTCCTCGTCTAATATGTCTATCTGTGTGAAATAGTTTAAATCCATTTATTTGATATTCAGCTAATAGTTCTCTATTTTCTACATACATCCACGTTTCGGCAAGTGCAATAATATCTATTTTTTTCTGTGCAGACAAGAGCATTTAATTCATTAATTTTATTTCTTAGACTTCTACTGTTAGTGAAATATACCCTAAGTGAATTGTTATTTTGAGGCCCTTCTCTTTCCCTGATCATTTTGCCAATTCCTTTCTCCCACAAACACATACTTTTATTACCTCCTTCCTCCAAATCAATTCCCATACCTCTATCTACTAACAGTTTAAACCCAAACAAACACCTCTAACCAATTCATCCAACGAGTTCGCAACAGCAACAACTCCAGCTCTCGATAGATGCACCCCATCACGAGCATACATTTCATTTCTTCCATAGAAGTGTTCCCAGTTGTCTATGAAAGATATTGCATTTGATTTGCAATATCCTTCCAGCCGGCAATTGACACCAATTGCCCTCGACATCCATTCATTTCCCACTCCCTTTCTTGGAGATATGCCACATATGATCGGGATTCCTCCCTTGCTCCTAACTAATTCAATGGCTGTCCTGAATCTCTGTATTAGTTCCTCACTCCTAACTCGCCCAACATCATTACATAAGAACATAAGAACAAAGGTAACTGCAGAAGGCCTATTGGCCCATACGAGGCAGCTCCTATTCTATAACCACCCAATCCCACTCATATACTTGTCCAACCCGTGCTTGAAACAATCGAGGGACCCCACCTCCACAATGTTACGCGGCAATTGGTTCCACAAATCAACAACCCTGTTACTGAACCAGTATTTACCCAAGTCTTTCCTAAATCTAAACTTATCCAATTTATACCCATTGTTTCGTGTTCTGTCCTGTGTTGATACTTTTAATACCCTATTAATATCCCCCCGGTTATGTCCATTCATCCACTTGTAAACCTCTATCATGTCACCCCTAACTCTTCGCCTTTCCAGTGAATGCAACTTAAGCTTTGTTAATCTTTCTTCATATGAAAGATTTCTAATTTGGGGAATTAACTTAGTCATCCTACGCTGGACACGTTCAAGTGAATTTATATCCATTCTATAATATGGCGACCAAAACTGAACTGCATAATCTAAATGGGGCCTAACTAGAGCAAGATATAGCTTGAGAACCACACCAGGTGTCTTGTTACTAACGCTGCGATTAATAAATCCAAGTGTCCGATTTGCCTTATTACGAACATTTATGCATTGATCCTTTTGTTTTAAATTCTTACTAATCATAACTCCCAGATCCCTTTCGCAATCCGACTTCGCAATCACAACACCATCTAGCTCGTATCTTGTAACTCTATCATCATTACCTAACCTCAGAACTTTACATTTATCAGCATTAAACTGCATCTGCCAATCCTTTGACCATTTCAAAACCCTATCTAGATCAACTTGAAGTGATAGTGAGTCCTCCTCCGAATTAATTTCCCTACCGATTTTCGTATCATCGGCAAATTTGCAAATGTTGCTACTCAAACCTGAATCTAAATCATTTATATATATTATAAACAACAGAGGTCCCAGGACAGAGCCTTGAGGCACTCCACTTACAACATTTTCCCACTCTGACTTGATTCCATTTATACTAACTCTCTGTTTCCTTTGGTATAGCCATGCCCTAATCCAGCTTAATATAGCACCCCCAATACCATGAGACTCTATCTTTTTAATCAGTCTTTCATGTGGCACTGTATCAAAAGCTTTGCTAAAGTCAAGGTATACAACATCGCAATCCTTACCACTATCAACTGCCTCAACAATGCTAGAATAAAAAGATAACAAATTTGTTAAACATGAACGGCCATTTATAAAACCATGTTGCGACTCAATTATTAATTTATGTTTTTCAAGATGAAGACGAATTTTATTTGCTATTATAGATTCGAGTAACTTTCCCACAATAGACGTTAGGCTAATTGGTCGATAGTTAGACGCAAGTGATCTATCTCCTTTCTTAAAAACTGGTATCACATTAGCAAGTTTCCAAAACTCTGGCACTCTGCCTGACTCTATTGATTTATTAAATATGGTTGACAGTGGGTCACAAAGCTCCTCTTTGCATTCTTTAAGCACCCTGGCAAACACTTCATCCGGCCCTGGGGATTTGTTTGGTTTGAGTTTTACTATTTGTTTAAGAACATCCTCCCTGGTAACTGCTAAACTCGTCAACCTGTCCTCGTCCCCACCCACATAGACTTGTTCGGCTGAAGGCATATTGTTAAGTTCCTCTTTAGTAAATACAGATACAAAATATTTATTAAAAATACTACTCATCTCTTCATCACTATCTGTTATTTGACCTGTCTCAGTTTTTAATGGACCTATCCTTTCCCTAGTCTTAGTACGATATAACTGAAAAAACCCTTTAGGATTTGTCTTTGCTTGCCCTGCTATGCGAACTTCATAGTTTCTTTTTGCTTTCCTTATCTCTTTTTTAACATTTCTAACCAGTTGTACGAATTCCTGTTCTAAAGTGACCTCCCCATTTTTAATCCTTTTGTACCAAGCTCTCTTTTTACCTATAAGGTTCTTCAAATTCTTTGTTATCCACTTTGGGTCATTAGTATTCGATCTATTCAATTTGTATGGTATACTACGTTCCTGTGCTTTGTTTAGAATATTCTTAAATAAGTTATATATTGAATCCACATCGAAATCCCCATTTAAGTCACCTATCGCTGGGTTCATGTCTCGCTCCAAGACCGGCCCACACCCCATACCCAAGACTTTCCAATCAATTTGACCCAAAAAATTTCTTAGGCTATTAAAATCAGCTTTTCGAAAATCTGGCACTTTAACAGAATTTTCTCCTACTGGTCTATTCCATTCTATGCTAAATCTGATTTCTTTGTGATCACTGTTCCCTAGCTCACTCCCTATTTCGATGTCATTAATTTGTGTTTCCCTGTTAGTTAACACTATATCTAAAATATTTTTTCCCGCGTTGGTTCCTTAATGTGTTGCGTAAGAAAGCAATCGTCAATTAATTCCAGAAAATCTTCTGCTTCACTATTCCCTGTTTTGTTCAACCAGTTTATTCCGCTAAAATTAAAGTCACCCATGACATAAATACTGTTAGATCTAGATGCTCTAGATATTTCATCCCATAGATGCTTTGCTTCCATTCTGTCTAAATTTGGTGGCCTATATATTACTCCTATTATAATATTATTAGCTTTTTCGTTTAATTCAATCCAAATAGTTTCTGTGTGTGGCTCTGTTTTGATTCCCTCTTTGAGACTACATTTCAAATTGTCCCTAACATATATGGCTACTCCACCTCCTCGTCTAATATATCTATCTGTGTGAAATAGTTTAAATCCATATATTTGATATTCAGCTAATAGTTCTCTATTTTCTACATTCATCCACGTTTCGGTAAGTGCAATAATATCTATTTTTTCTGTGCAGACAAGAGCATTTAATTCGTTAATTTTATTTCTTAGACTTCTACTGTTAGTGTAATATACCCTAAGTGAATTGTTATTTTGCGGACCTTCTCTTTCCCTGATCGTTTTGCCAATTCCTTTCTCCCACAAACACATACTTTTATTACCTCCTTCCTCCAAATCAATTCCCATACCTCTATCTACTAACAGTTTAAACCCAAACAAACACCTCTAACCACTTCTTCTAACGAGTTCGCAACAGCAACAACCCCAGCTCTCGATAGATGCACCCCATCACGAGCATACATTTCATTTCTTCCATAGAAGTGTTCCCAGTTGTCTATGAAAGATATTGCATTTGATTTGCAATATCTTTCCAGCCGGCAATTGACACCAAGTGCCCTCGATATCCATTCATTTCCCACTCCCTTTCTTGGAAGAATGCCACATATGATCGGGATTCCTCCCTTGCTCCTAACTAACTCTATGGCTGTTTTATACCTCTGAATCAGTTCCTCACTCCTAACTCGACCAACATCATTTCCTCCCACGCTAATGCAAATAATGGGATTGTTCCCATTACCAGCCATAATATCATTCATGTTGTTTATAATATCACCAATGCCAGCTCCGGGATAGCAAACCCTTAACCTGTTCCCCCTATCTCTAGCACAAAACGTTCTATCCAAATACCTTATCTGGGAATCTCCCACAACTAATGTTTGCTTAGGTACTTCCTTTACTTTCTGAGGGGCCTGCGCTTCCTTTCTCTTCGTTGCTTTCCCTTTTGCGCGATCCACAGTCTCTCCACAGCACTCGTCCTCCAAAACGTCAAATGAATTAGAAGTTGCTATGGCGTTTGAAGGCGGCTTTATCAAAGTCTTCTTAAGGCCCCTGTCTTTCACAACTCTCCAAGACGAGGTCCTTTTACTGCTGGTCTCCTCCTTCGTTACTTCTCGTTGTGAGAAGTAACTCATTACTCCCTGCACTAATACAAATAATGGGTTTGTTTCCATTTCCCGTCATAATATCATTCATGTTTACTTGGCCCTCTCCTCTTTCTCATCTACATTAATGACCTTCCAAATGCCTCCCAACACCTCAAACCAATTCTATTTGCTGACGGCACAACCTTCATTTACTCCAGTCCTGATCCCCTTACTCTAAATGCCACAGTAAATACTGAGCTAAATAAAGTCCATCTTTGGCTAACTGCCAACAAACTCACCCTTAACATTGACAAAACTTTCTATATTCTGTTTGGCAATAAATCCTCTAATCAAATAAATCTCAAAATAAACAATTCCCAAATTTGTAACAAATTAGATGGCAAATTATGTACCTCGCCCTGCCCTGGTGACTCTATTACTCCCTAATCTATCCATATCTCAACTATGGTATTTATGTTTGGGGTTCTACTACCCAAAATCATTTACGTCCTCTAATTACTCAACACAAAGCTGCTATTAGGACAATATCCAACTTTGGCCCCAGACATCACTCGGTACCTTTACTCAAATCTCTGAATATGTTAGACATTAAGTCACTGCACATTCTCTCATGTGTATTATACATATATAAAACGCTAAACTGTAATGCCAATCCTGACCTCAAAAGCTTCATAGAAGGTTGTAACAGAACCCATGAGCACCACACCAGAAATAAATACAGTTTTGATATTCCTAGAGTGCGACTTAATCAAACTAGAAATGCTCTACAAATCAAGGGACTTAGAATGTGGAATGACCTTCCCAACCATGTTAAAGACTGTACCTCTCTCAACCAGTTTAAGATAAAAACGAAGCTATACCTAATAAATTCCCTGTAACCTACCTTACCCCTCTATTGTCAACCAATGTCTGGTTTTTTTAAAGAGCGCTGTTTGTCGACAGAATTGTATTTGGCTTCTTTTTCAGCTATGTTTTCATTAAGAACATAAGAATAATAAGAACAAAGGCAACTGCAGAAGGCCTATTGGCCCATACGAGGCAGCTCCTATTTATAATCACCCAATCCCACTCATATACATGTCCAACCCATGCTTGAAACAATCGAGGGACCCCACATCCACATTGTTACGCGGCAATTGGTTCCACAAATCAACAACCCTGTTACTGAACCAGTTTTTACCCAAGTCTTTCCTAAATCTAAACTTATCCAATTTATACCCATTGTTTCGTGTTCTGTCTTGTGTTGATACTTTTAATAAACTATTAATATCCCCTTTGTTATGTCCATTCACCCACTTGTAAACCTCTATCATGTCACCCCTAACTCTTTGCTTTTCCAGTGAATGCAACTTAACCTTTGTTAATCTTTCTTCATATGAAAGATTTCTAATTTGGGGAATTAACTTAGTCATCCTACGCTGGACACGTTCAAGTGAATTTATATCCATTCTATAATATGGCGACCAAAACTGAACTGCAAAATCTAAATGGGGCCTAACTAGAGCAAGATATAGCTTGAGAACCACACCAGGTGTCTTGTTACTAACGCTGCGATTAATAAATCAAAGTGTCCGATTTGCCTTATTACGAACATTTATGCATTGATCCTTTTGTTTTAAATTCTTACTAATCATAACTCCCAGATCCCTTTCGCAATCCGACTTCGCAATCTCAACACCATCTAGCTCGTATCTTGTAACTCTATCATCATTACCTAACCTCAGAACTTTACATTTATCAGCATTAAACTGCATCTGCCAATCATTTGACCATTTCAAAACCCTATCTAGATCAACTTGAAGTGATAGTGAGTCCTCCTCCGAATTAATTTCCCTACCGATTTTCGTATCATCGGCAAATTTGCAAATGTTGCTACTCAAACCTGAAACTAAATCATTTATATATATTATAAACAACAGAGGGCCCAGGACAGAGCCTTGAGGCACTCCACTTACAACATTTTCCCACTTTGACTTGATTCCATTTATACTAACTCTCTGTTTTCTTTAGTATAGCCATGCCCTAATCCAGCTTAATATAGCACCCGCAATACCATGAGACTATCTTTTTAATCAGTATTTCATGTGGCACTGTATCAAAAGCTTTGCTAAAGTCAAGGTACACAACATCACAATCCTTACCACTATCAACTGCCTCAACTATGCTAGAATAAAAAGATAACAAATTTGTTAAACATGAACGGCCATTTATAAAACCATGTTGCGACTCAATTATTAATTTATGTTTTTCAAGATGAAGACGAATTTTATTTGCTATTATAGATTCGAGTAACTTTCCCACAATAGACGTTAGGCTAATTGGTCGATAGTTAGACGCAAGTGATCTATCTCCTTTCTTAAAAACTGGTATCACATTAGCAACTTTCCAAAACTCTGGCACTCTGCCTGACTCTATTGATTTATTAAATATGGTTGACAGTGGGTCACAAAGCTCCTCTTTGCATTCTTTAAGCACCCTGGCAAACACTTCATCCGGCCCTGGGGATCTGTTTGGTTTGAGTTTTACTATTTGTTTAAGAACATCCTTCCTGGTAACTGCTAAACTCGTCAACCTGTTCTTGTCCCCACCCACATAGACTTGTTCGGCTGAAGGCATATTGTTAAGTTCCTCTTTAGTAAATACAGATCCAAAATATTTATTAAAAATACTACTCATCTCTTCATCACTATCTGTTATTTGACCTGTCTCAGTTTTTAATGGACCTATCCTTTCCCTAGTCTTAGTACGATATAACTGAAAAAACCCTTTAGGATTTGTCTTTGCTTGCCCTGCTATGCGAACTTCATAGTTTCTTTTTGCTTTCCTAATCTCTTTTTTAACATTTCTAACCAGTTGTACGAATTCCTGTTCTAAAGTGACCTCCCCATTTTTAATCCTTTTGTACCAAGCTCTCTTTTTACCTATAAGGTTCTTCAAATTATTTGTTATCCACTTTGGGTCATTAGTATTCGATCTGTTCAATTTGTATGGTATACTACGTTATTTATTTATTTATTTATTTATTTATTTATTTATTTATTTATTTATGCATATACAAGAATGTACATAAGGAATGTGAGGATACAATTATGGTAATTACAGTCTTGTAAAGCCACTAGCACGCGCAGCGTTTCGGGCAGGTCCTTAATCTAAGAAAATTTTAAGGAGGTAAATACTTGCAAATATTATAGACAAAAAAATGATAACAGATTACATGGAATGAAAAAAAAAAAGATGAGAGAAAATTATAGGTACAGTATATTAAAGCACATAGGTAGCTATGATTGATTTCAATGACAGCTTAAAATGGTAGTTGACAACAAATTGGTAGGCACAATACAGCAGAAACAATATAAGATTGATTGCAATGACAGCTTGAATGGTAGTTGACAAAAATTGGTAGTCACAATACAGCATATGGCTAGCACATAAAAGAAGACAGCAATGAACACAATGATAAGGTTGTTTGATATTACATAAAAATTAGGAGATTGGGTAACACTAGGTACAGAGCAAATTTAAAGCTCAGTGTAGGAAACTAAATAGATGAAGTTAGGTACTTTTTGGTTTTGCTTTTAAATAAGGCAAAAGTTTTACAGTTTTTCAATTCACTAGGGAGTGAGTTCCATAGACTAGGTCCCTTAATTTGCATAGAGTGTTTACACAGATTAAGTTTGACCCTGGGGATATCAAAGAGATATTTATTTCTGGTGTGGTGATAATGGGTCCTATTACATCTGTCCAGGGAGAGTTTCAGAGCATGGTTTTCATTTAAGAACAGGGTTTTGTAAATGTAGTTGACACAAGAGAATGTGTGGAGGGAGTTAATATTTAGCAAGTTTAGAGATTTAAACAAGGGAGCTGAGTGTTGTCTGAAAGCAGAGTTAGTTATTATTCTGATAGCAGATTTTTGCTGTGTGATGATGGGCTTAAGGTGGTTTGCAGTGGTAGACCCCCATGCACAGATACCATAATTAAGATAGGGGTAGATTAGTGCATAATATAGTGAGAGGAGAGCAGAGTTAGGAACATAATATCTGATTTTGGAGAGTATACCAACTGTTTTAGAGACTTTCTTAGTTATGTGTTGAATGTGGGTGCTGAAGTTGAGTCTCTTGTCTAGGAATAGGCCAAGAAACTTGCCATCATTTTTATTACTGATGTTAATGTTGTCTATCTGTAGCTGAATTGCATTTGATGATTTGCTTCCAAATAAGATGTAGTAAGTCTTTTCGATGTTTAATGTTAGTTTGTTCGTTGACATCCATAAGTGGACTTTTTTTAATTCATTATTCACAACATTATTTAGTGTATGTGGGTTGAGGTTTGAGTAGATAAGGGTAGTATCGTCAGCAAACAATATAGGTTTGAGAATATTAGAGACATTAGGCAGATCGTTTATATATATAAGAAATAGAAGAGGTCCTAAGATGCTGCCCTGTGGCACTCCAACGGTAATTGGTAGAGTGGAAGAAGTTGTATCATTGATGGTTACATATTGGTGTCTGTCACTAAGATAGGATCGGATGTAGTCAAGGGCAAGGCCTCGGATTCCATAATGCTGGAGTTTAAGTAAGAGGTAGTTGTGATTAACAGTATCAAAGGCTTTTCTTAGGTCAATGAAGAGTCCAATCGGAAACTCATTTTTGTCAAGGGCTGAGTAGATAATGTCAAGGAGACTAATGATTGCATCATTGGTACTCTTTTGGGACCGGAAGCCAAACTGGCAGGGGCTGAGTATGTCGAATTTTACGAGGTAGGAATAGAGCTGTTTGTAAATAATTTTTTCAAATATTTTTGATAGAATGGGTAGATTTGATATTGGTCTATAATTGTTTATGTCCGCCGGATTGCCTCCTTTATGGACTGGCGTTACTCTTGCTTTTTTGAGGATATCAGGGAAGGTGTGACACTCTATAGATTTGTTGAACAGTAGTGCTATGGGTGGGGCAAGGGCATGGGAGGCTCTCTTGTACACAATGGACGGAATTTCACTGGTGTTCCCTGCCTTGGTTTTTAGAGAGTGTATGATGGACACAACATCTGCCGGGCTGATTGGTGAAAGGAGAAGAGAGTTTGGATAGCTGCCTGAGAGATATGTGTTAATATGTGTCTGAGTCTGTGGGATTTTACTGGCAAGATTAGCACCAACCGATGAAAAGAAACTATTAAATTCATTTGCCATTTCTAAATCAGTTGACGGTATATCCCCATCCTTGTAGAGTTTTATTTGGTTATGTGAGTGTTGTTTAGTTCCTAGGATACTAGAGATAGTTTTCCAAGTGTTTTTCATGTTGCCTTTGCTTCATTGAATCTATTCACATAATATGCAAGTTTTGCCTTTCTTATGATACTGGTAAGCATTGATGAGTACCTTTTAGCTACTTCCTTTGAAACTAGGCCAATCCTAACTTTCTTTTCATATTCATGTTTCTTGTTGATTGTGTTGAGAATGCCACTTGTGAGCCATGGATTGTTTAATCTTTTGTCAGTTACTTGCTTTGTAAGAAGGGGACAATGAAGGTTGTAGAGGCTTAGAGTTTTGGAGAGGAAGAGGTTAGCTAATGAATTTATATCATGGGTATTATTGAATTCAGAATCCCAGTTAATATTGTGAAGTGCCTCTGTAAGATTGTCTAAAGCTGATTCACTGTGTAGCCTAAATGAAAGTTTCTTGCTTTTTGGTGGTGTTATGTCCATGTTCGCTATGAGAAAGGTAGGATAGTGGTCAGTTGTTCTGTCGTAGATTATACCAGATACAAGAGGAGCTGTTATGTTTGTCCATATGTGGTCCAAGGTAGTGGCTGATGTTTGAGTGACTCGGGTAGGTTTGGTGATAGTGGGAATTAGCATACAGGAGTTCATGCTGTTAAGGAAATAGTCAACTTGAGAGCAGTTTTGTTGACCCAGGTCAATATTAAAGTCTCCTCCCAGAATGATGTGGTTTTTGTTGAGATTGTTGTTTATAATAAGATTCCTTAGGTTGTCTGAGAAAGAAGCTATGTTAGTATTAGGAAATCTATAGATGGCTCCAATAGTCAAAGAGGATTTAAGGGATTTAATTGTAAACTGAGCAAAAGTATATTCACAGTAGTCATCTCTGTCACTAATAACACTGTTGCAGATAAATGTATCTCGGTAATATATAGCTGTGCCACCACCTTTTTTATTAGGCCTACAGTTATGAATGGCTTTATAACCAGCTAAGTTGTAGAGTTGGGTATAGTCTTTATTTAGCCAAGTTTCTGTTAAAATAATGAACGATAGGTTAGTACCTAGTGCTGTGAGTAGTGCATTTAAATCGTCAAAATGTTTACCAAGTGATCTAACATTTTGGTTATAAGCTGATAGATAGGTGCTATTTTGGAGTTTGTTTTTAGCCTGGTGTGCTGTGAAATACTTACAATAGTGATGATTAATGTGCTGGTTGGTATAGATATGAGACAGAAGATTTTGATCAGGATCAATATCAGTGTGCATAGAGATGCAGAGGGATCACGATACAAGATACACGATAAAGCAAAACACAAGAATAAGAGCAGATACAATAAAATAGTAACAATTTAGAAGTAAAATAAAGATCCAATAGATAGCCAGGGAGGACACAGAAGTTACATAAAATAAAACACAAAAAATCAGTAGAGACTGACAATATAAATGTAAAATAAAAAATAATAAGAAAAATAATAATCATAAAAAAAATGATCTTGACGATAATTAGCTAAGTAATGGTTAATTAACAGGGTAATAAAAAGTCCTAGGTTTAGTGACAAGGGGATTAACTAAGAACAAATAATTAAGAGTATAAAACAGGCAAAGATGACAAACAAAAAATAAAGTAAAAATTAAAATAAAAATAAAAATAAACACCTTTGGAAAGGAAAGGCAGAGCTTAAGTACACTTTGGTTGTATGTGAGACTACAAATTATGTTCTGGTTATTCAGTTGATATCCCACAGTCATCCAGGAAAGAAGTGAGGTGTGCTTCAGTGGTTATGACATAAGTTTTTCCAGAGTCAGTCTTCCTAGCTATTATTTTACGTTCTTGTGCTTTGTTTAAAATATTCTTAAATTAGTTATATATTGAATCCACATCGAAATCCCCATTTACGTCACCTATCGCTGGGTTCATGTCTCGCTCCAAGACCGCCCCACACCCCATACCCAACACTTTCCAATCAATTTGACCCAAAAAAAATTCTTGGGCTATTAAAATCAGCTTTTCGAAAATCTAGCACTTTAACAGAATTTTCTCCTACAGGTCTATTCCATTCTATGCTAAATCTGATTACTTTGTGATCACTGTTCCCTAGCTCACTCCCTATTTCGATGTCATTAATTTGTGTTTCCGTTAGTTAACACTAAATCTTAAATATTATTTTCCCGTGTTGGTTCCTTAATGTGTTGCGTAAGAAAGCAATCGTCAATTAATTCTAGAAAATCTTCTGCTTCACTATTCCCTGTTTTGTTCAACCAGTTTATTGCACTAAAATTAAAGTCACCCATGACATAAATACTGTTAGATCTAGATGCCCTAGATATTTTATCCCATAGATGCTTTGCTTCCATTCTGTCTAAATTTGGTGGCCTATATATAACTCCTATTATAATATTATTTGCTTTTTCGTTTAATTCTATCCAAATAGTTTTTGTGTGTGGCTCAGTTTTGATTTCCTCTTTCAAAACATTTCATTTGAAAACATTCCATGTTTTCATTTTATTCTTTATGCTCAATTAGTATTAAGCTTTAGTCATTTAAGTTTTTCATGCCCGAAGCGCTTTGCTTAATAGTGGCTTTAGGCATTGTATGTACTAGCCCTATCTATAAATCAATCACTCATTGTAAAATCTCTTGTATTTATGTACCTTACCTAAATAAACATTTGATTTGATTTGATTTTTTGATTTGAACTAAAAGACACATACACTTTCCTGGAGTTTCCACTTAGAATTACGGGCGGTTTAGATAAGCGCTTGTCGGATCACGACGTAAATTTACGGACCGTGTTATAGTGGGTATTTACTACGCGATCGACTTGGGGTTTGTATGAATATGTTTGCCATTAAATTTTTGTTTTCTCTAATAGGCACAGTGCCTATTTGAGAAAACGGCAATGAATTGTAACTTAGAGGAGAGACTATTGAGTTGGTGACACAACGAGAGTAATCGCCCACTCCACACACTCTTGTGTTGGCCGCGATCATGATTCTACATTTATATGCATATGTCTGTGTAGAGAATTTTATTTCGAACACTATACAAACAAAAAAAAACGGTGTGAAACAAGTATAAACTTGAAAAAACATGAGCAAAGTAAAAACTTTTTACGCTCACGGGTACAAACATGTGTAAGATTTTATTGGCCGCAAATTTATTTGACGCTCTGTTGGCCAATTCTACCCATGTTCTTATAGAACTTTCTATTGTTATATATAAAACTTTCTATTGCGAACACATTGCTATAAAAATGAAATACGTAGCTCGAGAAATAATGTCAGGACAGTGAAATAAGTATAAACTTTCAAAGCGCTGTATCACAACAGTGTCGTCGCTGCTGAAATCATGGCTAAAGCTTCACCCAGTTCCCACACTCGTGCGGGTCACCCCATACCATAATTAGACATTGATAGGCATGTGTCTGGGTGGGGAATTTTATTGCGAGTTCAGTGATATCAAAATAAGCGCTGTAGGATGAGTGTGAGGCTGGCAACATACGAAAGAGTATGAACATTTACTTCCTGTTTGGGTGTCACGGCGAGTCATCTTCGTGTTTATTTACTTCGTGGTGGGATAGCAAATGCTTTGGTGACATTTTATGCATATGATCTTGTAGAGAATTTTATTGCCAACGCATTGATACCAAAATGAAAAACGTAGCTAGAGAATTGATGTTAGAAGCGTGAAAAGATTATACACTTTTTTGTGTTTACGCTTGAGTGCCCAGAACGCAGCGCACACAAGGTGCCTTTTTTTTCGCGAGCGCCGCGCGCACTAAAGTGATATTATTAACACATATCTCTCGGGCAGCTATCCAAACTCTCATCTCCTTTCACCAATCAGCCCGGCAGATGTTGTGTCCATCATACACTCTCTAAAAACCAAGGCTGGGAACACCAGTGAAATTCCGTCCATTGTATACAAGAGAGCCTCCCATGCCCTTGCCCCACCCATAGCACTACTGTTCAACAAATCTATAGAGTGTCACACCTTCCCTGATATCCTCAAAAAAGCAAGAGTAACGCCAGTCCATAAAGGAGGCAATCCGGCGGACATAAACAATTATAGACCAATATCAAATCTACCCATTCTATCAAAAATATTTGAAAAAATTATTTACAAACAGCTCTTTTCCTACCTCGTAAAATTCGACATACTCAGCCCCTGCCAGTTTGGCTTTCGGTCCCAAAAGAGCACCAACGATGCAATCATTAGTCTCCTTGACGTAATCTACTCAGCCCTTGACAAAAATGAGTTTCCGATTAGACTCTTCATTGACCTAAGAAAAGCCTTTGATACTGTCAATCACAACTACCTCTTACTTAAACTCCAGCATTATGGAATTCGAGGCCTTGCCCTTGACTACATCCGATCCTATCTTAGTGACAGACACCAATATGTAACCATCAATGATACAACTTCTTCCACTCTACCAATTACCGTTGGAGTGCCACAGGGCAGTATCTTAGGACCTCTTCTATTTCTTATATATATAAACGATCTGCCTAATGTCTCTAATATATATATAAACGATCTGCCTAATGTCTCTAATATTCTCAAACCTATATTGTTTGCTGACGATACTACCCTTATCTATTCAGACCTCAACCCACATACACTAAATAATGTTGTGAATAATGAATTAAAAAAAGTCCACTTATGGATGTCATCGAACAAACTATCATTAAACATTGAAAAGACTTACTACATCTTATTGGAAGCAAATCATCAAACGCAATTCAGCTACAGATAGACAATATTAACATCAGTAATAAAAATGATGGCAAGTTTCTTGGCCTATTCCTAGACAAGAGACTCAACTTAAGCACCCACATGCAACACATAACTAAGAAAGTCTCTAAGACAGTTGGTATACTCTCCAAAATCAGATATTATGTTCCTAACTCTGCTCTCCTCTCACTATATTATGCACTAATCTACCCCTATCTTAATTATGGTATCTGTGCATGGGGGTCTACCACTGCAAAACACCTTAAACCCATCATCACGCAGCAAAAATCTGTTATCAGAATAATAACTAACTCTGCTTCCACACAATACACTCAGCTCCCTTGTTTAAATCCCTAAACTTGCTTAATATTAACTCCCTCCCCACATTCTCTTGTGTCAACTACATTTACAAAATCCTGTTCTTAAATGCAAACCATGCTCTGAAACTCTCCCTGGACAGATGTAATAGGACCCATTATCACCACACCAGAAATAAATATCTCTTTTGATATCCCCAGGGTCAAACTTAATCTGTGTAAACACTCTATGCAAATTAAGGGACCTAGTCTATGGAACTCACTCCCTAGTGAATTGAAAAACTGTAAAACTTTTGCCTTATTTAAAAGCAAAACCAAAAAGTACCTAATTTCATCTTCTTAGTTTCCTACACTGAGCTTTAAATTTGCTCTGTTCCTAGTGTTACCCAATCTCCTAATTTTTATGTATTTAACCCAAACAACCTTATCATTGTGTTCATTGCTGTCTTCTTTTATGTGCCTACCAATTTTTGTCAACTACCATTCAAGCTGTCATTGCAATCAATCTTAGCTACCTATGTGCTTTAATATACTGTACCTACAATTTTCTCTTATCTTTTTTTTTCTCTTGCCATGTAACTGTTATCATTTTTTTTATAAATTTAGCAAGTATTTACCTACTTAAATTTTTCTTAGATTAAGGACCTGCCCGAAACACTGCGAGTACTATTGGCTTTACAAGATTGTAATTACCATATTATGTATCCTCACATTCCCAATGTACCCTCATGTATATGCATAAATAAATAAATAAAAAAATAAATAAATAAATAAATAAATAAATAAATAAATAAATAAATAAATAAATAAATAAATAAATAACTTTGTGATTGTGATGTCGTGTACCTTGACTTTAGCAAAGCTTTTGATACAGTGCCACATGAAAGACTGTTTAAAAAGATAGAGGCTCATGGTATTGTCAAATGGTCAAAGGATTGGCAGATGCAGTTTAATGCTGATAAATGTAAAGTTTTGAGGCTAGGTAATGATGATAGAGTTACAAGATACGAGCTAGATGGTGTTGAGATTGCGAAGTCGAATTGCGAAAGGGATCTGGGGAGTTATGATAAGTAAGAATTTAAAACAAAAGGATCAATGCATGAATGTTCGTAATAAGGCAAATAGGACACTGGGATTTATTAATCGAAGCGTTAGTAACAAGACACCTGGTGTGGTTCTTCAGCTATATGTAGCTCTGATTAGGCCCCATTTAGATTATGCAGTTCAGTTTTGGTCGCCGTACTATAGAATGGATATAAATTCACTTTGGATGACTAAGTTAATTCCCCAAATTAGAAACCTTTCATATGAAGAAAGTTGTTGTTGTTTAAGATTCGCTACTCAGAACAATAAGTTCCTGTAGCACGGGCTATGGTGAGCCCGTAAGTGGAGGCTCTTTGGAGCCATTATCTAAATAAATATAAATAAATATGTTTATTCAGGTAAGATACATACATACAAGTGATGTTACATTAATGGATTGATATATAGATAGAGCTAGTACATACAATGCCTAAAGCCACTATTACGCAATGCGTTTCGGGCAGGAAAAACATTAATATCTAGAACTTAATACTAATTGAGCATAAAGAATAAAAAGTGTTGAGAACAAATACAAATAAAGATAAAAAAAAAAAGGGGGGGGAACATGACTGAAAAAGCAGCACAAATACAATAGGTTGACAAACAGTGTTGATTAAAAAAAATAACAGACATGGGTTGACAATAGAGGAGTGAGGTAGGTTACAGCGAATTTATTAGGTAGTGTTTAGTTTTTATCTTAAACTGGTTGAGAGAGGTACAGTCTTTAACATGGTTGGGAAGGTCATTCCACATTCTGGGTCCCTTGATTTGTAGAGCATTTCTAGTTTGATTAAGTCGTACTCTAGGAATATCAAAACTGTATTTATTTCTGGTGTGGTGCTCATGGGTTCTGTTACAACCTTCAATGAAGCTTTTGAGGTCAGGATTGGCATTACAGTTCAGCGTTTTATATATGTATAATACACAAGAGAGAATGTGCAGTGACTTAATATCTAACATATTCAGAGATTTGAGTAAGGGTACCGAGTGATGTCTGGGGCCAGAGTTGGATATTGTCCTAATAGCAGCTTTGTGTTGGGTAATTAGAGGACGTAAATGATTTTGGGTAGTAGAACCCCAAGCACAAATACCATAGTTGAGGTATGGATAGATGAGGGAGTAATAGAGAGTAACCAGGGCAGGGCGGGGTACATAATATCTGATCTTAGAAAGAATGCCGATAGTTTTTGAAACATTTTTTTGATATATTTAGAATGTGTCCCTGGAAATTCAGCTTGGGGTCGATGAGAACGCCAAGGAATTTGCCGTCTAATTTGTTACAAATTTGGGTATTGTTTATTTTGAGATTTATCTGATTAGAGGATTTATTGCCAAACGGAATATAAAACGTTTTGTCAATGTTAAGGGTGAGTTTGTTGGCAGTTAGCCAAAGATGGACTTTCTCTAGCTCAGTATTTACTGTGGCATTTAGGGCAAGGGGGTCAGGACTGGAGTAAATTAAGGTTGTGTCGTCAGCAAATAGAATTGGTTTGAGGTGTTGGGAGGCATTTGGAAGGTCATTAATGTAGATGAGAAAGAGGAGAGGGCCAAGTATGCTGCCCTGAGGAACACCAATGTTGATGGGTAGGGTGGGAGAAATTGTATTATTCACAGAAACATACTGGAGCCTGTCAGTAAGATAAGATTTGAGGTATTGCAGGGAGTGTCCTCTGACTCCATAATGATGTAATTTAAGAAGAAGGTTTTGATGGTTGACAGTGTCAAAAGCCTTACGCAGGTCCACAAATAACCCAACAGGAAACTCTTTTTTATCAAGAGCTGCGTGAATTAAGTTAATCATACTAATAAGTGCATCGTTAGTGCTTTTTTGGGTCTGAAGCCATATTGACAAGAGCTAAGTATATTGTGTTTGGCTAGAAAAGAGTAAAGCTGCTTGTAGATTAGTTTTTCGAATATTTTTGACAAGTTAGGCAGGATTGAAATAGGTCTGTAGTTGTTAACATCTGTGAGATCACCACATTTGTGGACAGGGGTTACTCTTGCTTTTTTTAGAATGTCAGGAAGGGTTTGGAGTTCAAGTGACTTGTTGAAGAGCAATGCAATAGCAGGGGCTAGAGATCTGGAGGCTTTTTTGTAAATAAAAATTGGTATCTCCTCGAGGGCACTAGACTTGGTTTTAAGGGAAAGGATTATTTCATTGACATCAGTGGGACTAGTAGGCTTTAGGTACAGAGACTGTGGATAGTTACCTGTAAGATAGTCCTTAACATCAGTACAGGAAGATGGAATATCATTTGTAAGGGATGACCCAATGGAAGAGAAGAACCTATTGAACTCAATAGCAGAATCAGAGGCTGAAAGCTGACCAACGTTATTGGAAAGGAGTGTTGGTTTGTTATTTAAAGTCTTCTTTGATCCCAATATTTGTGAAATTGTGCTCCAAGTTTTTTTAATGTTGCTCTTTATTTGGGTAAATTTATCTTCATAGTATTTAGTTTTGGCTCGTCTAATTATTTTAGATAGCAATAACGAGTAATTCTTTGAGAATTCTTTGGAGACTGTTCCTAGCTTAAACTTCTTCTCAAGGTCGTGTTTTTTGTTAATGGATTTAAGTATTCCCTTTGTAAGCCAAGGATTGTTAAGCCTTTTGCTTGTGACTTGTTTTGTAAGCATAGGACAGTGGGTGTTATAAAGGCTAAGAGTTGTTTGTAGAAAAGATTGCACTGCTAGGTTGATGTCCCCTATGTTACCTAACTCGGACTCCCAGTTGGCATTATCAGCAGCAGCCATAAAATTGTTTATAGCAGTTTCATTGTGCAGCCTAAAGCTTAACTCTCTTGTCTCTAGAGGTGGTTTGCTAATGTTAGTTAAGAGAAATGTGGGGTAATGGTCTGTAGTGCTATCGGTGATTATACCTGAAGTAAGCGGAGAGGTTATGTTGGTCCAGATGTGATCTAGAGTCGTAGCAGTACTATCAGTGATTCTAGTTGGTCTAGTGATTAAGGGTATGAGGAAGCAGGAATTCATACAGTTGAGGAAGCTAACAGCAGTAGGGTGTTCAGGCTCGCAGAGGTCAATATTAAAGTCCCCTGCGATAATTAGATGGTTTTTGTTCAATCTGTTATCTAGTATTAGATTTCTAAGGTTTGAGTTGAATTCAGACACATCAGTGTTAGGAATTCTATAGACTGCACCCACAGACAGGACAGACTCGGCACCCTTGACTCTGAAACTGGCGAAGATATACTCCCCACAGCAGTCTCTAGTTCTAATTATTTTTAAGCATGTTAGTTCTTGGTGGTAGTAAAGAGCAGTACCACCACCTCTCTGCATTTGACGACAGTTGTGAATTGCTGAGTAGTTAGGCATGTTAAAGAGTTGAGTATTATCCTCTTTCAACCACGTTTCAGTAAGTATAATAAAAGAGAATTTGTTGTTAATAGTTTCAATCAAGGCACTAACATCATCGAAGTGTTTACCTAGGGATCTAACGTTCAAGTTGATTACAGAGATATTGTGATTATCTGTTAATACATTGTTTACATCATGTGCTGTAAAATATCTGCAATTTTGATCATTGAAGTGATGATTGTCATAGATAGTGGATAAGAGGTTTAGTTCTGGGTCTATACTTGTCTGCATAAAAAGGCTGTTTGCAGGAAAACAAGGCAAGAATGGCAAAATTACAAAATAGAAAACAAAGAAAAAAGTAGATTGAAAATTCTAAAGTAAAATAAACTTAATGGTAATTTTAAGTAAAAAGAAAAAAAAACTTAATGGGAACTAGGAATGTAAAAAATTAACTAGAATAAGTAATAACAATAGATGACCAAAAAAGTAAAAAAAACAATTATGAAATCTATAAGATGAAAAGCTTGCTTACTATACTATTATAAGTACACTATAGTTGAATACTAAAGTTACACTAAAACAAACTGAGGTAGTTTAAATAGAGATACACTTAGGAACACTGGATAATGAAGTTAATACTAGAAGACACAGGCAAAGCCAGTGTACTATGGAACATGGGAGTAAAAAGAAAAAAAGTCAATAATAAAGATGACAATATTATACTTTTTTTTTTAACTAAAGTTAAAACCTTTTGAAGGGAAAGGCAGAGCTAGAGTACACAAAGGTAGTTAAATGAGATTATAATTTGAATTCAGGCTATACAGCAGATATCCCACAGTCATTGAGGAAAGAATTAAGGTGAGCTTCTGTGGTTATTGAATAGGTTTTTCCAGTGACAGTCCTCCTAGCTATAATTTTACCATCTCGCACAAAACAGTGTTTAATTGTAGGGGAATTTTTGCATAAGCCACGCAGTTTAAAAAAGAGATTTTGCCTGCACCTGGTCAGACATTCATTCACATAAACAGTGGATTTACTAGCAACTGCAGATGAGATAAGATCGGTCTTGCGTGAGCAGCTATCTAATTTTAAACGAATTCGCCTGTTATTATTACCAGATGATTTGGTAACCACTCTATAAGCTGCTTTGATGTTATTTTTTTGGATCGAATAACTTAACTTTGATCACGATGGCAGCACAGTCTTCACCATCAGTTTCTTGGGGAAAATCACGTGAAGAGATAATTACAGACTCAAGTAGTTTATGTTGGTCTATCTCGTCTTGGGTAACAGTGTGTTGCTGTTGTAGGTTGTTCAGATAGTTCTCAAACTGTTGCAATATTTCTTCCTGTTTTTTAGTGGTTGCATCTGGATTAAAGCGAGAGCGGCCATGGCGGGGACGGTGGTGAGAGCCCCCTAGAGAGAGAGAGGTGTCATAAGGCGCAGTAGTCACAAAGAGAGATGGAGTTGTACTAGGGGACGAGGTAGTCATACAGGGGGCTCGGGGCTCGACCCTACCACAGAGGAAGGAGGGGAGCGAGGAAGTAGTCCAGTCTGGGCCCAATGTAGCAGGGGCTACAGAGCCCAGTCTTCCAACACAGTCTGACTCAGGGGACTGGGAAAGAGAAGTCGTTTCATCATCCATGCAGCAGTCTTTCTAAAAGTTTGGGGCCTGGAACCAAGGGATACCACCTACCAGGGCAGCCAGGGAGGCCGAGCGCGGGCCAGTGCAGGAAGGGTGCATCGTCCCCAGCGGTGCCTCCCCCCCCCCCTTTTTAACAAGGAGTCCTACTGCATAGTTCATTCTCCCACACTGGTGCAAAGACCCCACTTCCCCTATTGCCCCAGCCTGGACACCCAGCCATCCACTCAGGGCTACCCCTCCAGCGGGCAGTCCGATGGCTCACAAGGCCCCTACGTGGTGCCTATCTGCATGTACAACACACACAAAGAGGGGACAGGAGAGGGGGCAAAGGCAACCCTCACTAGTCCCAGGGTGGTGTACGTGAGCCCCTCACCACGACAAGGTGACACCACAGAGGGAAGAGGCGAGAAGAGCAGATGTACTCCTGAATAGAGCATCTGGCACCAAGAGTTACGGAAGACGGAAAGGACCTATCATAAGTGATTTTCATTACACAAAGAGACTGGCCATGACGACCACGAGGGAGGGCGAGTAACATATTAATATGGAGGATAGAATGGCCTTGGGCCTCAAGGATATGTTTATTATGGTAGTCTTTAAGTTCCTTATCACCAGTCGCTACATGGTATGGAAGAGTAACTGTGCCAATCCTGGCATTTATTTAACCAGGTTTTTTTTGATATTCGAACCAGTGTCTCCCCAATGCAGGACAACGAGGCTAAGTGGACAGCTGCTTCCCGAGAAGGAGCTGCAACAACACGTGTACCAGTATGGGTGGGGTTAAAAGTGACAAAGGTATCCACCAAATCAACTAGAGAAGGAGTAATTAGGTCAAGTGGAGGAGTAGGTCTGTATATTAAAGAGGAGCTGGAATGCACAGAGCTCCTGAACTTGACCAATGAGGTGGTAGAGGTACTTGGAATCAAGGTAGAGAATATAAATCTAATTATTATTCTATTATACAAACCGCCAGATGCAACAGTTCAGGAATTCACTGAGCAGATCCACAAAATAGAAAATAGCCTTGATAACCTAGCAAACCCAGTACCAGATATTATCTTCCTTGGAGACTTCAATCTACCCAGTTTACAATGGAGAATAGTAAACAGTAATACTATAGCATGAAATCAACCTGGAAATAACCAATCACAGGTCAGAGAACTACTGAGATTCTGTGACAAATTCTCGCTCAGTCAGCAGATTACAGAACCGACTAGGAATGAGAACACGCTGGACCTGATATTCACGAACAATGATGAGCTAATCAGAGACATTACTGTCTCAGACACTACGTACTCAGACCACAAGCTCATTGAAGTGCAAACTAACATTAATAACGGTAGTAGGCCCAAGAGAAACAACAAGCGAGAAGGGCTATTCAATAAATTAAATTTTAATAATAAAAGGATAGACTCGGAGAAAATAAACAGGGAACTTACAACATTCAATGGGAAAATGTTTAAGTAATAAAAATCCAATACAAGGTCCAACGTAGAAAGAGAACACAGACGACATTACAGAAGAAGAAAAAAGTTATCAGAAGTGCTGAAGCAGACATAACTTTCCACACAAAGAAGGAATAATTTAAACAGGGAGATTGAAGAAATCGAACAGACTGAAGCATTCATATCAACTTGACGAAAGGCAACTAAAACAGAAAGCAATTCAAAAAATAAAGAAATACCCAAAATATTTCTTCACATATGCTAAATCAAAAGCAAAAACCACTGCCAGTATTGGACCTATTCGTACTAGTGAAGGTTCATACACTGAGGATGACAAAGAAATTAGTGAAATCCTAAAAAAGCAATATGAGGACATGTTTAGCACCCCGATACACAGCATGAAAGTGGAAGATCCGGACAACTTCTTTACGCGTGATATACAAACCCCTGTAAATATAATTGATATCAACACGAGCGTGGCAGGTTTTGAAAGAGAAATTGACAATATGCCCATGCACTCAGCCCCGGGTTCAGACTCATGGAATTCAATATTTATAATGAAATTCAAAGTGCCAGTAGCACAGGCACTCAGTATAGTGTGGAGAAAGAGCTTGGACACGGGGGAGATACCAGATGCGCTTAAAGCAGCAGACATAGCCCCTCCACAAAAGGGAGGTAGCAAAGCATTGGCAAAGAATTATAGACCAGTTGCACTTACGTCCCACATAATAAAATTAGGGGCCATGGTACCAGGAATTAAAAAATTGTTGTAGGGTATTCATAATTTATTATCCTGATACATGTGAAAGGTGCTGCACCTAGGCCAAGTTTCAGCATCTCAGCCTAAATAGAGACGGAGAAAAAAAAACAAAAAAAAAGACGAATTTTTCAACCATGTTCAATTGATTTCACAGCCCACAATTGTGAACCAAAATCATTTATACGACACTCAGCTATGACCTTACTATATAATAAAGATTTGCATGTCACATCATTATCCCAGATGTATTTAGTGCAATAATACAGATTTTATAAAAGTTTCCCAAAAACGTATGCAACAAAATGAAGTGTATCATTATTTATAAAATCAATAAATCTACGTAGATAAGAATAATGACATGCGTTTATAGAGGCGTAAACTCTACATATAATGTGCAAGTTTCATGTAAATTGAATAATAAATAAAGGCTGTGAAACGAGATCTAGTTGTAAAAGTTGGAGTTGCGTAGCGCGCTCGACAAAGTTTACTCAACCTGCGGTCAGGTCAATATCTTGATTTACGCATTGCGGCCAGCTCGTATGGAGAGCTCGCATGCATCTAGCTGTCAATGTTTTTCTCTTGTTCGTTTGGTAAGTCATATTGCAGTACAAATAGCTAAAAATAGCATGTTCTGGGAGATATTGTGTGAGCGCGTCAGCATACATCCTCTCTCCATGAGAGACACGCAGTCACTGACTGCACCACCCTCGTGTCAGACAATAGAGTGTTGCCATTTGTGTGAGTTTATATTCATTTTATGCATAACATGTTATTTTCAACGCTATTACGAAAAATAAGACATCTACAACGTAAGATACAATACCCCGCGGCGTACTCACGGCGCGAGGACCAGATTCACGAAAGTTGCAGCGGGAAATTTGACTCTACGTTATTTTTCAAGATATCATTAAACGGTTTGGACCACAGTGTTGCCAGAACGTTGTAGTATTTTTCGTAATTTTCGTAAATATTCCATTTTTCATCGGATTTTCGTTTACCATGGCCCCTTACTGTATTTGAGAGAGTGATCAGGAGTCAGGTCACTAGTTTCATGGAGACCAATGACCTCCACAATCCAGGCCAACATGGATTTAGAGCAGGAAGATCATGCCTCTCACAGATACTTGACCATTACGACAAAATCACTGAGGCATTAGAAGAAAAACAGAGTTCAGATGTAGTATACACAGATTCGCAAAGGCATTCGATAAATGTGACCATGAAGTGATAGCACACAAAAGGAGGTCAATGGGAATAACTGGTAAAGTAGGACGCTGGATACTCAGTTTTCTGTCGAACAAAACACAGAGAGTAACAGTTAACCATATAAAATCGAGTCCAAGAGCAGTTAAAAGCTGCAGTACCTAAGGTACAGTCCTTGCACCACTGCTTTTCCTTATTCTCATATCAGATATAGACTCAAATACAAGGCACAGCTTTGTATCATCCTTTGCAGATGACACAAAAATCAGCATGAAAATTACCTCTGCTGAAGATATTGAAAAACTACAAGCAGATATTAATAAAGTTTTCGACTGGGCTACAGAAAATAACGTGATGTTTAACAGCGATAAATTCCAGGTACTAAGATACAGTAAAAGTGAGAACCTTAAACTTAATACAGGGTACAAAACACAATCAAATTTGCCCATAGTAGGAAAGAAACATGTAAAGGATTTGGGAATAATGATGTCTGATGACCTAAATTTTAGGGAGCATAACCAAGCAATTATTGCGGCAGCCAGGAAAATGATAGGATAGATTACGAGAACTTTCAAATCCAGGGATCCCATCACAATGGTTGTACTCTTCAAATCACTTGTGCTGTCCCATCTTGAGTACTGCTCAGTACTCACTTCCCCATTTAGAGCAGGAGAGATTGCTGAAATAGAGGGAGTACAGAAAACATATACGGGATACATGAACGAGATAAAGCATCTAAATTATTGGGATCGTCTCAAAGCTCTCCGAATATACTCACTAGGAAGACGATGGGAGAAATATCAAATAATATACAAGTGGGAAAATACTGGAGGGCCAGGTCCCAAATCTGCACAGTAAAATAACAACATACTGGAGTGAACAATATGGTAGAAAATGCAGAGTACTGTCTCCACTCGATCATCCGGACTATATGGGAAGGACCCCCAGCCGGATTATCACATTTTTCGGATAATGGTACTTTTTCACCTACGAGTCCAAAAGTGACAATTTCCAACTACTTTTATGCTACAAACAACATAATTTGAATTGCCTTGCCACATATAATCATTAAATATTCAACTAGAAACCTCAACTTACCTTGTTGGTGTTCGTCTTATTGATTGATGCCACACATCTTGAAGTTAAGAATTCTTAACAATTTACGTAACTTATACTAACACAACACTAAAATTAACACTTAAAATTACTGTACAGTTCATTAAGCAGTTAGTTTTCACTGCCAGCTGCTGAAGCCTCACTGGTTGAAGGCATTTGGCTTGCCTGTGACGCCTCACTTGTTGATGGCGCTTGGCTTGCGCCTCACTTGTTGAAGGCGCTTGGCTTGCGCCTCACTTGTTGAAGGCGCTTGGCTTGCCTGTGAAGCCTCACTTGTTGAAGGCATTTGGCTTGCTTATGACGCCTCACTTGTTGAAGGTGCTTGCTTGCTTGCGCATCACTTGTTAAAGGCGCTTGACTTGCCTGTGGCGCCTCACTTGTTGAAGGCATTTGGCTGCCTGTGACGCCTCACTGGTTGAACAACACATAACTTGTCTTTAATTGCTAGGACAACCTTCTTCTTCTTAACACCTCCAGAATGATTGATGCTGCTACCAGACATAGTCTTGGCCAAAAATGTTCAAAGTTACTATGAAAATAAAAAAAGTTATTTAAAAAAATATTTCACTAATGGAGCAGCACTGTGATGCCGCACTGGTTGAGGCGTATAACAGTAACTTGTCTTTAATTGTTAGGACAACTTTCTTCCTCTTAACACCTGCAAAACGATTGATGCTGCTACCAGACATAATCTTGGCCAAAAATGTTCAAAGTTACTATGAAAATAAAAAAATATTTCACTAATGGCGCAGCACTGTGTGTAACACGAGGGACGGATGCACATGGGTTGACCAGTGTTGGACAGGTCCACTTGGGGTGGGGCAGCTATAGCGCGTTACGTAGGCCGCCAAGAGGAAAAAAACTCAATGTTTTTGAAGGAAACTTCAGCCTGTGCACATTAATTTTAGGAAACTTATTTATTTGTTATTACATAATTACTAGTACTTATTTCATTTGTTTTTGGCTATGATTAAGTGTTCTAAAATTAATGGTAATTCCTGTACCTAGGTGGTCCCTTCCGACGCACCCCTCCCACCCTCCCGACACCACCCACCCCTTCCTCCACCATGCGTCTAGAGCCACAGACGGGATTAATACGGTATGGCCGAATATTCATCCGGCCAAACCAGCTTTTATCCGGTTCCTGTGGCCATTTTGGCCGGATATTGTGGTAACTTTATCCGATCACGATTTTGGCCGTATAAGGGCGTTTTCCAGATGTTTGAATCCCGGATAATCGCGGGGTTACAGTACTGTACAACCAGTGAAGAGTAGGGGTGCTATAGGCACAATTAGAGAGAACTATATAAACATCAGAGGTCCATGGTTGTTCAACATCCTCCCAGCGAGCATAAGAAATATTGCCGGAACAACCATGGACATCTTCAAGAGGAAACTATAAGTCATGTAATACAGCTGCCGCCACCAGACATTGTTGCACTCATGGAGACAAAACCTGAAGATATTTTAAATGAGGTCATATTCTCAAGGGGCTACTCAGTTTGGAGACGAGACAGAAAAATAAGGAAAGGCGATAGTAATAAATAATAAATAAATTTTTATTCAGGTAAGGTACATACATACAAGGTAAGATACAAAAGTTGATGGATTTACAGATAGAGCTAGTACATACAATGCCAAAAGCCACTATTACGCAAAGCGTTTTGGGCAGGAAAAACACCAAGACTAAAACTTAATACTAATTGAGATTAAAGTATAAATTTTGTTGAGAAAAAAAGAGTATGGAAAAAAGGGGGGGGGGGAAATTGCAGAAAATAAAACAAAAATACAATTTGGTCAACAAAACAGCATTGTTTAAAATAGAAGACATGGGTTGACATTTTGGGGGTAAGGTAGGTTACATTGAGTTAATTAGTTAGTACTTAGTTTTTATCTTAAACTGGTTGGGAGAGGTACAGTGTTGCTGTGATGGTGAAAGAACACCTAAAGGTAAATTAAATAATGATTGCAAATCCACAAGAAGTTGACATAATAGCACTAGAGATCTGCAATCAGGATGATAAACTTTCCTTAAAGAATTTGACAAACACTTGCTGATAGGACATGAAGTAAATGAAGTATGTCAAGTTTTATGAAATATATGATAAAAGCACAACAAAATTTATACCAAAGGAGAGATGCAGAACTAGGAAAAGGGGTTTGTTCAACAGAAATTGCGAGAGGGCCAAAAGACCCAAACACACACAAATGGAATCAATATATAGCAAGAGGCCAAACCCCCAAACATACAAGCGATGCAAAGATGCGAGAAACAGCAGCAGCAGTAAGGAGAGGGACTGAAAGACAATAAATAAGTGTGAAAATAAACTCGAGTAAATTTTTTTAACTACTCTCGACAGTGAAGAAAAACAAATATTCAGACGATTTGTGTTAGAATCATTAATCTTACACTTTCGGTCATATTCAACAACACAAATATACATACACACACACACATTCCTGTTGCTGTAGCAGGTGAAGAATTACACACACAGATCACAATAACGTGATGCATCAAATGAACAAATCCACAAGGGCCGTGACGAGGATTCGAACCTGCGTCCGGGAGCATCCCAGACACTGCCTTAATTGACTGAGCTACAACAGGGTAAAAGGGTTGAAACCGAAGTTCTACTGAACTTACTGGATCCCATAGCCTCTCCGAGGCACAAACCAGGCTTGTACACAACCCTCCCCCTGCACCCGAGCTATGTCAACAGGTCGTTCTCTCTCTTCGCCCTTACATTATCACACACACAGATCACAATAACGTGATGCATCAAATGAACAAATCGACAAGGGCCGTGATGAGGATTCAAACCTGTGTCCGGGAGCATCCCAGACACTGCCTTAATCGACTGAGCTACGACAGGGTAAAAGGGTTGAAACCGAACTTCTACTGAACTTCCTGGATCCTTTTACCCTGTCGTAGCTCAGTCGATTAAGGCAGTGTCTGGGATGCTCCCGGACGCAGGTTCGAATCCTCGTCACGGCCCTTGTGGATTTGTTCATTTGATGCATCACGTTATTGTGATCTCTGTGTGTGATAATGTAAGGGCGAAGAGAGAGAACGACCTGTTGACATAGCTCGGGTGCAGGGGGAGGGTTGTGTACAAGCCTGGTTTGTAATATTTAAATTGTTTAATGTATTGAATGGCATTTTTCAAGTTACAACATTTTTTAAATTACTGAACTAGGTTCTAGGCTTTGCTAGGCTTAATTCAATTATTACAGATGAGCCTAACCTAGCCTAGCCTAGAACCTAGTTCAGTAATTTAAAAAATGTAACTTGAAAAATGCCATTCAATACATTAAACAATTTAAATAATTTCAGGCAATCAACACAACCTTCTCATGTTGGCTAACCCTCAGCAGTGCTCAGGCCCCCGTACCCAGGCCCTGGGGCCTGAGTCCTCAGTTCCATACACTAGCACTGCCCGGCCTCGCCTCTCCATACACTAGCACTGCTCGGCCTCGCCTCTCCATACACTAGCACTGCTCGGCCTCGCCTCTCCATACACTAGCACTGCTCGGCCTCGCCTCTCCATACACTAGCACTGCTCGGCCTCGCCTCTCCATACACTAGCACTGCCCGGCCTCGCCTCTCCATACACTAGCACTGCCCGGCCTCACCTCTCCATACACTAGGAAAGTGCCGTTGTTGTTTCTCTTGGTACAAATTGTGAACCTGATACATTCTGAGTTGAGTTCCAGTTTTTGTTATCCATTTGGAACAATGCTGAGCTTCAATAAAGAAATTCTGGAGGGCTTCTGTGCAAGGACTAGGATGAGTTAGCCTAAGCATTTATATACCAATTTGACAGTTAATTTCAGTAACACGATCAACAACGCTCGGAATATTAAGTTCCTTTCTTATATTAAGTATCTTTGTTGTACGAGGGCACCAAAGGATTATCCTCAAGGCTTCGTTCTGCAATTTTTCAAGCCCTCCAAGCTTTCTTTCAGTCATCAAGGCAAGCAGAGGTATATCATTATATCATCAGCATACCCAGTAGTGTGTATCATTATATTATCATGTATTATGATACATGATACAAGGTCTAAATTGATCGATCGAACGATCTAAATTGGGTACTGAAATATGGTCAAAAGATTGGCGGATGCCATTTAATACTGACAAATGTAAGGTTTAAAGGATAGGTAATGACGATAGACCGAGTTACAAGATAAAAGCTAGATGCATGCATGGTGCTGAGATTATGAAGTCGAATTATGAAAGGGATCTGGGAGTTATGATTAGTAAGAATTTAAGACAAACAAAAATCAATGAATAAATGTTCGTAATAAGGCAAACAGAACACTGGGATTTATGTATTGAAACACTAGTAATAATTAAGATATCGGTTCATTGTTCTTCAGATATATCTTGCTCTGGGTAGGCTCCATTTAGATATATATGCACTTCACTTTTGGTCACAGCATACCCACATCATGGATATAAATTTACTAGAATGCGTCCAGTGGAGGATAACAAAGTTAATACCCCAAAATAGAAACCTGTCATATGAAGAAAGATTGTCAAAGCTTAAATTACATTCTCTAGAAAGACAAAGAATTATAGCTAGGTGACATGTGGTTTATGTTTTTGTTGATTTGTTTCTATATTTTCATAAATAAAGCATGCTTACTGTCTTATTCCAAGTTTTACGACAATTTTATAAGGTTTAAAATATAAAGCTCAATATATTTCAGTTTTTTTATACAGGAATTATACATTGATATAACATTATAATAACGTAACGATGTCGTGTAAATAACGTTATATTGACGACATATAAATGTTATATTTATGTTATAAGAACATAAATTGAATAGGTTTACATAAAGTAAAAAAAAAAAAAAACGAAATGTTGACTGAAAATTGTTTATTTTTATATATAAAGCATGAAAACATTATAATTCCATAATTCCACCATGGAGCCACATAGCATTCACTACTATTTTTAAATTTTTACATAAATCTTAAAAAACTGTGTCTCAAGAATACATGTTTTTAGTTATATCTAGTGGTTTTAAGAACGTCAGAAATACGTATTTATGTCAAATGTATTACCTTTGTGGCACCATTTAAAAACGTTCACAAACGTTCTGTGTTTGCTGGGTAGAAGAGCTCCCAGAACCCCATCAACCCCATCGAGAGTCAGGAGCTGCCTGATCTGGGACCAATGTAGTGTGGGCTACAAAGCCCAGCTTTCCATCACAGTTCGACTTGGGACCTAGTCTCCCACCCCTCACATCTTAGAAGTTAAAAAGAGGGTCAGATATCAGCATGTAAATGAATGAGTAAACATTTCATCAACAAACAAGGCCCCATACCCACCATGGAGCCACAATTAGAGGATAGGACACCCAACAAGACAAAGGCCCCCCCCCCAGGGGTGCACTGTAGATATACGCCCTACAATCGCAACCATAGGAATCATCAGTCCGTCAAGATATAATGGAAGCTCAGCACGATATAATTGGGCTCAGCAATGAAGGAAAAGATTGACAATAAAGGTGTCTTCTTGCTCGACAATGACGAGTACCACAGTCAGTTTTACGGGTCAGAGGTTGTGCCTCCCCAAAAACCCGGTGTCTAAACAGAAGAAAACATCTGAAAGAATAATCAAGAGTTGTAAAACGTCACAAGGAAATAGCAATTAAACAGGAGAATTGGGAAGGAAAAATTAAACTTAATAGGAAAAAGCATTCAGCACAATTAGCGAAGATGGCAGCAAGAGCATTAGGCTTCAAAAGGACAGAGGACAATGAAGAAAAATAAATATGAAGAAAAACATTTACAGCTTTGATTTATCTTTGCTAAACTAAAAAGATATTTCTATACTTATAAGCAATTTTGAATTTTCCTATAGTGACAGCTTCTCTAGTTCTTGCTTGGTCATCTAACTTTCATAAAAGAACAATATAATAAAATATCTTGATCTTTACCTTTCATGGTGAAGTGTATTTCTCAAACAAAATAGAATTACCTTTGAAGAACATCCAACTGACATTGTGATAGCACACACACTGTTAGATTAAAGTTAAGTTAATATACCTGTATGTGCCTCATTATCCTTCAACATTCTCTTAATTACCTTCCACACTCTAAGTGTTTAGCCTATTATCTGCATGTATCATTTTGTGCCTCTTCATATTACCAAGATGACTGAATCTCTTCCCACACTCTGGACACTCATGTGGTATAGCCCTTGAATGCACTAACATGTGAGTCTTCACATATCCACGCTGACTGAATCTCTTCCCACACGTGAGGTTTGTCACCTGAATGCACTAACATGTGAGTCTTCATACTTCCAAGACGACTGAATCTCTTCCCACACTCTGGACACTCGTAAGGCTTGTCACCTGAATGCACTAACATGTGAGTCTTCATATGTTCATGCTGACTGAATTTCTTCCCACACTCTGGACATTCATGAGGTTTCTCACCTGAATGCACTAACATGTGAGTCTTCATATTTCCACCTTGACTGAATCTCTTCCCACACGCTGGACATTCATGAGGTTTGTCACCTGAATGCACTAACATGTGCTGTATTATAGTTGCACGTAATCTAAATTTTTTGCCACACTCGGCACATTGAAAAGGTCTCTCATCCGCATGCACCTTCATGTGAGTCTTCATACTTCTACGATGGCTGAATCTCTTCCCACACTCTGGACATTCATGTGGTTTGTCACCTGAATGCACTACCATGTGCTGTATTATAGTTCCACGTAATCTAAATTTTTTGCCACACTCGGCACATTGAAAAGGTCTCTCATCCGCATGCACCATCATGTGACGCTTCATATTTCCACGCTCACTGAATCTCTTCCCACACTCTGGACACTTGATGTGAGCACTTGGCGGTCAATGGTGGTGCTTCTTCTTTATGATATGTGCAGTTTGTGTCAAGGGTTTCCCTTAATGCTCGTGCTGGATATCGACGAAGATTAATGAATGACGAAGATTAAGCCACCTAAAAGGTGGCACGGGAATGAATAGCCCGTAAGTGGAGACCTTTCTGAGCAATTACCAGTATCAATAGATGATACTGGAGATCTGTGGAGGTGCGACTGCACCCTGCGTGACTGCTGGATATCACCGGCTGGTGCTGCTTATATGGAGGCGGTCGCGCACCCCTCTTCACCTAAGCGTTCCAATGTTTTTGTCTGGGTCCACATTTCATTTTTCCTGTTTCTTATTTTTGTTTATAACTAGTAATTTAGTAACTAAAATGTCTACTATGTGCTGTAGAAGCACAAACTCTTACAATAATTGTAATATGTATGTGCAATATATTTATATTTAATTTTTTTTTTTTTTTTTTTTTTTTTTTGGCCAATTTTTTTTCTCGTTTGTTATCAAGGGATTTGCATGAAACTTGGACACCTTGCTCAATAGATGCCTATCTGCAAGGGTACCAATTATGAACGAAATCTGTCGAAGTCAAGCTCAGCTACAGGTGGCCGAACTTGGATCTTTATTTTACTCTGGAAAGTAATTTACACCTTCAAAGTACTTCAGAGCTTTCATTTATTAATCAATTTACATGCAAATTACACCTTATATGTAGCGTTTGTGCTTCTACAGACTCTAGTAGACATTTTAGTCCAAAGTCTATTTGTTGATTTTATAAAAATTTATAAATATCATATATTGCATATTTTTTAGAAGGGTAACTTTGAATAATTATATTATTGCACTAAACACTTTTTTCATAAAACTGATCACTAGACTCCTTTATTATGTGCTAAATCTAATATCTGAGTGTTATAGAAATGATTTTAGTTGACACATGTGTTCCCTGAAACTATTTGAAAATTCGTTGTGTATTTTTTTTCTCCTTTTCTGTTTAGGGTGTGATGGTGAAACTTGGACCAGCTACAGCCCTTTCTATAACCATTTCATAAATAAATTTATAAGCAAATTGACCACTTGTAATTTTTAGTTGATATGCCCCCTTAAGAACCACACCAGGTGTCTTGTTACTAACGCTTCGATTAATAAATCCCAGTGTCCTATTTGCCTTATTACGAACATTCATGCATTGATTTTGTTTTAAATTCTTACTTATCATAACTCCCAGATCCCTTTCGCAATTCGACTTTGCAATCTCAACACCATCTAGCTCGTATCTTGTAACCCTATCATCATTACCTAACCTCAAAACTTTACATTTATCAGCATTAAACTGCATCTGCCAATCCTTTGACCATTTCAAAACCCTATTTAGATAACACTACTATTACCACTTATAACACTACTATTACTACTTATAACACTACTATTACTACTTTTAACACTACTATTACCACTTATATAACACTACTATTACCACTTTTAACACTACTATTACCACTTTTAACTACTATTACCACTTATAACACTACTATTACCACTTTTAACACTACTATTACCACTTATAACAATACTATTACCACTTATAACAATACTATTACCACTTATACCACTACTATTACCACTTATAACAATACTATTACCACTTATAACACTACTATTACCACTTATACATAAGAACATAAGAACAAAGGCAACTGCAGAAGGCCTATTGGCCCATACGAGGCAGCTCCTATTTATAACCACCCAATCCCACTCATATACATGTCCAACCCGCGCTTGAAACAATCGAGGGACACCACCTCCACCACGTTACGCGGCAATTGGTTCCACAAATCAACAACCCTGTTACTGAACCAGTATTTACCCAAGTCTTTCCAAAATCTAAACTTATCCAATTTATACCCATTGTTTCGTGTTCTGTCTTGTGTTGATACTTTTAATACCCTATTAATATCCCCTTTGTTATGTCCATTCACCCACTTGTAAACCTCTATCATGTCACCCCTAACTCTTCGCCTTTCCAGTGAACGTAACTTAACACAAGACAGAACACGAAACAATGGGTATAAATTGGATAAGTTTAGATTTAGGAAAGACTTGGGTAAATACTGGTTCAGTAACAGGGTTGTTGATTTGTGAAACCAATTGCCGCGTAACGTGGTGGAGGTTGGGTCCCTCGATTGTTTCAAGCGCGGGTTGGACATGTATATGAAACCATGTTAAAGACTGTACATCTCTCAACCAATTTAAGATAAAAACGAAGCTGTACCTAATAATTTCCCTGTAACCTACCTTACCCCTCTATTGTCAACCATTTCTGTTTTTTTTAACGACGCTCTTTGTCGACCTAATTGTATTTGTGCTGCTTTTTCAGCCATGTTCTCCCCCTTTTTATCTTTTTTTTTATTTGTTCTTAACTCATTTTATTCTTTATGCTCAATTAGTATTAAGCTTTAGTCATTTAAGTTTTTCATGCCCGAAACGCTTTGCGTAATAGTGGCTTTAGGCATTGTATGTACTAGCCCTATCTATAAATCCATCATTCTTTGTAAAATCTCTTTTATGTACCTTACCTAAATAAACATTTATTTATTATTTATATATATTATAAACAACAGAGGTCCCAGGACAGAGCCCTGAGGTACTCGATCCACTAACAACATTTTCCCACTCTGACTTGACTCCATTTATACTAACTCTCTGTTTCCTTTGGTATAGCCATGCCCTAATCCAGCTTAATATAGCTCCCCCAATACATAAGAACATAAGAACAAAGATAACTGCAGAAGGCCTATTGGCCCATACAAGGCAGCTCCTATTTATAACCACCAAATCCCACTCATATACATGTTCAACCCTCGCTTGAAACAATCGAGGGATCCCACCTCCACCACGTTCCTTGTGGGAGGAAATTATGTTGGTCGAGTTAGGAGTGAAGTTGATTGATTGATAAAGATTAAGCCACCCAACAGGTGGCACGGACATGAATAGCCCGTAAGTGGTATTTTTTTTTCTCAGTATTCTGAGGTTGCATTTAACCATCAAGCTGTTATCGCGGGGGAGGATACTGCTTCACAGTCTTTATGAGGGTGTTCAACTGCTGGACACCTTTGTTGACCAGGAGAGTGGCTGTGTTGATGGCTTCAGGGTGGCCACTGCATGATTCAGGAACTATTAAAGCTCTTCTAAGGTCATTGGTTGCTTCACATTCCAGAAGATAGTGAAGTAATGGCTTTTCTGTGACAGTTTGGCAGAAGATGCACTCTCTCTGTCGGGGTTCACCAATCTCCCAGTTGCATCTGTAACCTAGACGTAGTCTATATAACCTAACTGCTATTTCCCTGTGGATTCCTTTTGGGATATTTAACCTTTCTAATTTGGTTGCCTGAAGATACCATGTTGCAGATGACGAACCTTCAGCTATTCTCTGGTGCAGGTAGGCTTTGTTGAGATGTGAGAGTTTTTTGGTGATGATATTTTTTATGTTCTCTAGGCTGGGTTGAATTGTTTTATGTATCACTGGATGACGAGTTGCCAATTTAGCAATTTCATCAGCTTTTTCATTTAATGGGATTCCAATATGGGATGGGATCCAGTTTAAAGTTATGTTGAGTCCTTTGCCTTTAGCGATTGCTCCTTGATACAAAATGGTGGTAATTATTTCCACATTATCTTTCCACTGTTTTTGTCCTAGTATTTGAAGTGCAGCTTTTGAGTCTGTGTGTATGATTGCATTTTGAGTGTTTTGTGCAATCGAATGCCTGTTGTATGGCAAACAGCTCAGTTTGGGTTGATGATACTAGTCCTCCCAGTCTCCAATATGCCTGTACGCTGGTCGTGCAAAGAGCAGCGCCAGCACTCTCATATTCTGTGTCCACCGATCCGTCTGTGAAGATGTGGGTGGCTCCTGCTACTGCTATGCTATACATTTGCTCTTCTATTTTGCGCCTTAGGATTGTTGGATCATAGGAAGCCTTTTTCATTGGGAGACTTTCTATTACTATTTTGAAAGTAGGATCTTCCCACGGCGCGGAAGGAGTGTAATTTGGGTGTGGATGATCACCCTCTCTATCAAGAATCATGTTTTTTAAATGTAGTCTGTTTAGGACTTTTCCTGCTCTTGCAACCCAAGAGTTTCCATTGTTTTGGCCTAGTCCATCCACCAAGGCCTGCCGTACTGGGATTGGATCAGAAGAAATAATTATCTTACTGATAATTGTAGCTGTCCTCTGTGATATTCTTTCTTGTAGAGCAAACCCGTCTCCAGTCTAAGAGTTTCAAGCCTGGTCCACATGAGGGCTCCCAGTGCAGCTCTCATAGCATTGTTTTGGGCAACTTCAAGCTTTTTCCACTGTTGGTGTGATAGATTTGTGAGTGCAGGTGCGGCATAATCGATCACTGATCTGACTGCCTGTACATAGTATGTGCGAAGGACTTGCAGATTGGCTCCTCCAGAAAGGGAGGTTAGCGACCTGAGGATTGCCGTCCGGGCCGCAGTTCGCTCTCTCAAGTAAGTGACCTCAGCATTAAAATTCATGTGTGTGTGTCCAGGATGATTCCTAGATACTGATAGGTGTCGACCCATTCTATTGGTTGACCCTGTACTGTGAGTTGGATGTTGGGCTTCGCTATTTTTATGGGCATGGCCTTTGACTTTGAGGGGTTGAGTTTGATCCCAATCTGTTTTGCCTCTTTACACCTGGTAAAATGGTACACCTCCTTGGAAAAAATAGAAAAAAAATGGAAAATGGTACACCTCCTTGCGGTGTACCATTTTCATGTCTTTTGTACTCAGAGCAGTCTAAGCATTTGGGTGCAAGGCGCGCAGCATCCCTTCCTTTTATGATGATGACAAAGTCGTCCGCGTAGTTTAGTAGCCTGCAGTGATGTGGGAGTTTCAACCTCATTATTCTTTCCATTAAACAGTTGAAGAGAAGAGGGCTGAGAATACCTCCTTGCGGTGTACCATTTTCATGTCTTTTGTACTCAGAGACTGTGCCATGAAGTTTTACTCTTGCTTCTCTGTTTATGAGACAGTTTTTGGTCCAGGAGAGCAGGTTGCCTCTGACCTCTTTGTCAATGAGGCAGCAGAGAATAGCTGGGGCGCTAGCCAGTTCAAAGGCTTTTTCGAGGTCCAGGAATATCAGCATTCCTGGTCTGTCATTCAAGTGGGCTAACAGAGTTGTAATACATTCCACTGTGCCAACCCCTCTTCTATAGGCATACATATCATGGTGCAGTTTAGGCATTTTCCATTCCAGTCTGTTGAGTGCCATTCTGTCAGCCGTCTTGGCTGCACAGCTTTGGAGAGAGATGGGCCTGGGATTAGCTGGATCTTTGGGTTTTGGGATCGGCACTATGTCTGCTCTATTCCAAGCAGAAAGTCTAGTTTGAGAAGTCCAGGCTAAATTAATTATCCTTAGGTATGCCGCGTCTCCCTCTGGGCCGAGGTTTCTAATCATTTTATAGGTTATTTTGTCGGCTCCAGGGGATGTATCCTTGGAGTTTTTCTTAGCCCTATTGAGTTCATCCAGTGTGAAGGGGGCATTAGTGTCAGAGACTTCTTCACATGCTGTAAGGATTCTGTGCCACCTTTCTTCCTCTAGTCCAGTCTGTACTGCTAATACATCTGGTGGAAGTTGATTGCTGGCTGCTCTCTCTGCAAACCTGGTTGCCAGTACTTCGGCTTCCTGTTGAGGATCCTTGGGGTGTGGAGCTTTAGGTGTTTTATTCCCTTTGGCCCGGTGAATTTGCTGCCACATCTCTCCGAGAGAGGTGTGTTGTCTTCTATTCATCAAATAGTTGCTTATATGGTGATTACACCTCAGCTTCCTCCAACAAGGTGAGAAGAGTATTACCTGTAATTGGGGAAAGGATTGTAGCTTTTGTAATTAGTTATGCTATTAAGATAATGAGATAATGGAGCAAGTATAAGATTAACTCGCTACACTAGTATTTACCTACTTAAAATTTTCTTAAATTAAGCTTGGACCTGCCCGAAACGCTGCGCGTACTAGTGGCTTTACAAGAATGTAATTACTATGCTATGTATCCTCACATTCCCAATGTACCTTCTTGTATATAAATAAATAAATAAATAAATAAATAAATAAATAAATAAATAAATAAATACATAAATAAATACATAAATAAATAAATAAATATATAACACTGCAAACCAGCATGACAGGGCGGAGCTCATCGAAACCTTTCAAATACTAAACAATTTGGACGATGTCGATCTGGACACTTTCTTCAAAAGGTCAGATTCTCGGGTTCGAGCTCAACAAGCCACAATGTAGGACAGAAAACAGGAGATGCTTCTTTACCTGTATGTTGTAAACCCGTGGAACCGTCCACTCGCTGAAGAGTAGGTAAGGTAAACGCCAAAACTCTATTAGGTTTTAAAATACAGATAGAAAAGATTATCTGGGCAAATGGGTGGAACCTTTGATAAGCCGCCAGCTTCCTGTCCTCGTCGAGGTCACTAGTATTAGTGGCTCTCAGGTAATATAAAGTACACTTAACGTCAGCAAAAATCAGTAACCAAAGAAAATGGGAAGAGCGACGTGGCGGATAAGCGAGCGAGCGAGTGACGTCATCACAACAAAGGTTGCTATAGACGTCTCCATGACTCGTGAAGTTCGCCTGTCTTAAAGACCTGTGTCCACAATACCCGCCAAATTGTCCCTCCCACAGTACTCTCAGGACACTTATGGCAGTGTAAGTGTGTGGTGAGGCCACACCACACACTGAAGACATTGAGGATATACCACGAGGGAGAGACAAAACTGTTGAAGGAAGGAGTCACTGGCTCCACCTGACCACCTTGTTCCTCGCACTCTCATCATCCTACGTAAGTACTGGAGTACTTTCTGCTCCACCATTGTCTTACACCCCAACATACAATTGTCGGGGGTGTGGAAATGAAAAGCTTGCTTACTATACTATTATAAGTACACTATAGCTGAATACTAATAGCTCGATGCGGTCCTAGGCTGCTGTCTGCTCTGTGTAGAAGCTGTTGCGTCTTAGAGTCGATTAGAACTATTCACGCCGAGTACTACATTCTATAAGTAGAAGAGGTGAGGTAACTCCAAAGCGTCTGAACTAAAGTTATCTGAATCACTGTAGAAATTGTACTGCCAGCTATTTTGTTCTCGTTTACTTATATTTGGTGACTACACCTCAGCTTCCTTCAACAGGAAGGAAAGAATGTTACCTGTAATTAGGAAAAGGATTTGAGTAGTTACAATTAGTGCTAATTAGTTTGTCATTAAGGTAATGAGAGATACAGTACAACACATGGTGGTGATGTACTATGGGAGAGTGTGCCTGTAAGATGCATGGTGGTGATGCACCATGGGAGAGTGTGCCTGTAAGACACATGGTGGTGATGTATCATGGGAGAGAAAGCCTGTAAGACACATGGTGGTGATGTACCATGGGAGAGTGTGCCTGTAAGACACATGGTGGTGATGTACCATGGGAGAGTGTGCCTGTAAGACACATGGTGGTGATGTATCATGGGAGAGAAAGCCTGTAAGACACATGGTGGTGATGTACCATGGGAGAGTGTGCCTGTAAGACACATGGTGGTGCTGTACCATAGGAGAGTGTGCTTGTAAGACACATGGTGGTGATGTACCATGGGAGAGTGTGCCTGTAAGACACATGGTGGTGATGTATCATGGGAGAGAAAGCCTGTAAGACACATGGTGGTGATGTACCATGGGAGAGTGTGCCTGTAAGACACATGGTGGTGCTGTACCATAGGAGAGTGTGGTTGTAAGACACATGGTGGTGATGTACCATGGGAGAGTGTGCTTGTAAGACACATGGTGGTGATGTACCATGGGAGAGTGTGCCTGTAAGACACATTGTGGTGATGTATCATGGGGAGAGAGACTGTAAGACACATAGACATTCACCCAAAACGCTATGTGTGCTATTGGCTGTACAAGAATGTAAGAACCCTTGTATACATAAATAATAAATAAATACAGTAATATATCATAATATATTACTGTATTATATCATAATTATGTAAAATATCATAATTCCTATTGTTTAGCTTTCTAAGTTTTCTCAACCATTACAGGGGTTACAGTGTGCATATGTTTAACATTGGGGGGAAAGGGGGGCAGGGACCATGCAGGTTTCACATACAGCTGTAATTAGGACAGTTTCAGTCTCATCTGTCTGCACCTCACAGTGTTCTACAATGTTAAAGATTGTTCTTTTAAACCATTTCATATATTATTGGGAAAAGAGGCATCATCTATAACTTTTGTTACTCCTCTGCAAGAACCTTTTTTTTCTAATTTCACCCAAAAAATCATAAAACTTTTTCCTTATAAGATTATCGGCAACTTTTGATCTCACAATATTATCTTTCTCTTTCTTGATATTGAGCCCCTGGTGCCATTCTCTTTCTTGATGATATTGAGCCCCTGGTGCCACACCTAAGCTGGGGCCACCAACCGTCTCTGGGGCCCCCTGCATCTTTACACAGGTTATGCCAGAAGGTCTGGGCCTCCCCTGATTCTTTTCACAGATTATGCCAAAAGGTTTGGGGCCTGCAGCATCTTTTTGTAGATTATACCAAAAGGTCTGGAGCACCCTGCAACTTTCCGTAGGGTTTTCCAAAAGATCTGGGGCACCCTGCATCTTTCTGTCGGTTATACCAAAAGGTAGATCTATTTTGAAATTCCCTGACATTATTATTCCAACCAGGCACCATACTTCTTTTATTGCTTATAACATAAATACTCTCTTCCCCTGCCCTATCTAGCACTGAAACGACAGATGTGAAAAAGTCCTTGAGATTGTTCTGATGCTAATTGCACTGAATAATATTGCCAGCAATTGCATCACTTGTGATTTGAGTATTCGTTAAGCAGGCATTTAAACTTATCCAGGTCAGCAAGAGTGGCCTTCCTACGTTTAGGTGTGTTCTAGGGAGGTTTATGTTTTCTTTGGCAGCAGCAACTTGTGAGTGAGGTATATTGGAGGTGGCCATGGCAGGATGATACCAGGACAGGTTGTCATCACTGACAGCCTTATACTTAAAGGTGTGACCAGTTATATCATCAATAAGAAAATGATCAATATGAGACCTTCCATTCCTATCTCATGACATAAAGCTATAGTTAATAGTAAATAAATCATTAATAGCAGGATTATGTAAATTTTCAGCATCCATGAATGCATTAAACAAATTTAAGTATACATCTTAGTGGGTAAAATCAGTGTTAAAAATCCAACCCGTTCTCGCAAATTCGTAAAGTCAATATTGACTTATTAACTACGTGCATAGGTGATATACTAAACATAATAGATACCCTTAAAAAGATTCATAGAAAACACCGACCTTACCTAACCTTGTTAGTATTTTAAGATAAGCATCTTATTGCTTCGTAATTACAATTATTACTTAACCTATACCTATTATAGGTTAGGTAATAATTGTAATTACGAAGCACTAAGATGCTTATCTTAAGATATTAACAAGGTTAGGTAAGGTCGGTGTTTTCTATGAATTTTTTTTTAAGGGTATCTATTATGTTAAGTATGTCACCTATGCACATATTTAATAAGTCAATATTGACTTATTAAATTTGCGAGAACGGGTTGTAAAAATCACCTACCACCCCATGAGTTCAGCATTATGATACAAATTAGTCAATTGATATATTTCTGATCATACATTTCCATACTCATCTGCACAGTTGATATTGCTTGTGGAAACCATGCATATACACACACACATAATCAAATACTGCTGAGCACCTTTCAGGCCCCTGAGCAAAGGGGCCTGACATCTGAGTGGACAGCACATCGGATTCGTAGTCCTGAGGTTCCTGGTTCGATCGTAGGTGGAGACGAAAACAAATGGGCAGTTTCTTTCATCCTGATGAGTCTGTTCACCTAGCAGTAAATATGTACCTGAGAGATAGACAGCTGCTACAGGCTGCTTCCTTGGGATTGTGTAACAAAAAGGAGGCCTGGTCGAGGACCGGGCCGTGGGGGACGATAAGCCCCGAAATCATCTCCAGATAACTATAGGACACAAGTATAGCAGGAGTGAGCCCTGATACAATATTGACAACCTCAACTTTACATTGCATATTGTTATGCCCAGGATAGCAGCAGCACCATAGGGTCTTCCAGGACCTGACGAGTCAATAGACATGTCAATACTGGCAATGGAAAAAGAACTATCAATAAATTTGAAGTGGTTTTGATATTCATAAGATGTAAGCCAGTGTTCTTGCAAAACAAGAATATTTTGCACATACCATAATGCTTTTAACGTTCATATATTCAGGGTTTGTTATTTCTCTAATTACCTTAATAACCGGGAATTATAACTTTACAAATACTGAAGCATTGTCATGGGGGTAAATAAACCATGTTACATGAAGATCATTTATGTGCTAATTAAAACAACACTTATAGTAAGAGGACAGTAAATTGGAATGTTGAGACAATTGTCAAGTAATAATAATATAATAATTAACAGGTTTTAAGAGCCATCTATTACACATTATTCTATCTATAAATAATCTGAACTAATAATAGAGCCTAAATAAATAATAATTAAACATCATTCACATCCATCAAGACAAGAAATTAAACGACCAATCAAAACCATATAGGTTACTCCTACCCCTCATAATACAGGCCAATAATGATCATAAATATACTTATCAATTAAACAATATTCAAACTAAGGACTTTACATCAAATTTTTTAAATCACTAATTAAAAAGCAGACATCCTTTTATATTAATAAATTGTCAGATTAAGGCATTTGTAAACAAATGAAATATTAGTAATTAAGCCTTCGATGAAATACTCCGCATTATAATACAAATTCTGGAGTCACTCACATATATGCAAAGTTTTAGTTTATAAAATGCCAGATATAAGATAATACAAATATCAGAATCAGGCTAATATTATTGCCAGATTCATATACAGTACTGTACATATATATATATATATATATATATATATATATATATATATAGAATTGCTTGCTACTTATATATATATAGAATTGCTTGCTACTTATATATATATATATAATTGCCAGATTCATATATACATATATCGAATTGCTAGATCCATATAAATATAAAACTGCCCGATTCAAGATAATGTAATTAACATATTTATGCTATTTATATATATATATATATATATATATATATATATATATATATATATATATATATATATATATATATATATATATATATATATATATATATACAGGTATATGAGTTTTATAATTGCCAATCTCAGAATAATATAACTGCCAGATTCAGGTTAATATAATTGACAGTCAGGCTTTGATACTGTAAGCCATACCTACCTTTTACTTAAACTTAATCATTACAGAATCTGAGGCCTTCCTGATAACTATATTCTATCATATCTTAATGATAGACACCAATATGTAGCCATTAATGACATAACCCCCCCCCCACATCTCTACTGTTAACCGTAGGAGTGCCACAGGGCAGCATCTTAGAACCTCTCCTATTGCTTATATACATCAATGATTTACCAAATATCTCTAACATCCTTAAACCAATACTATTTGCTGGCGATACTGCCTTCATCTATTCAAACTCCAATGCATCACACAATAAGTAATATTGTAAATAACAAATTGAAACAAACTGGATGTGGTTGGATGTCAACCAACAAACTAAATATAGAGAAGACCTATTACATTGTATTTGGAAGTAAATTATCAAATGAAATTCACCTTCAAATAGATAATGTCAACATTACCATTAAAAATGATGAAAAAGTTCCTTGGCTTATACATAAACAAGAGACTAAATTTGAACACTCACATACAGTACACAGGCAAAGTCTCAAACTGTTGGTATATTCTCAAAAATCACATATTATATTCCGCACTCTTCTGTCCTTTCACTATACTATTCCCTAAGCTATCCCTATTTAACATAATGATAATGCTAAAGATGATAATGTTTTTTGAGAAACATACATAGAAAATGTGTTACAAGCACAATGTTGGATATCTAGATAAAGCAAGAATATACTATGGCTAAAGCCACTAATATGCACAGAGTTTCAGGCATGCTGTGGATAAACACTTAAAACTAATTGTTAAAAATAATTGAGATGAAAAGCGAAAGTTGAACAAAAGTAGAAAAAAATAAAAAGAATGACAATAATTACATGTTGAGCGGAACAGCAAAACTGCAACCGAACAGCCGATGGTAATTTTAACTAAATAAACATGGTAACTTTTTTGTTTACTTGGCATATAGCAGTATTACAAGTTCAGTCATTATTCATTATTGTTTAATAATAGGAAGACATAGGTTGACAATCAGTAGGTAAGGTAGGTTACATAGCATTTATTAGGTAGTACTTAGTTTCTCTCTTAAACTGGTTGAGAGAGGGACAGTCTTTGATGTTATTGGGAAGAACATTTTACATTTTGGGACTCTTGATTTGTGGAATATTTCCACTTTGGCTAAGTCGCACTCTTGGAATATCAAATCAATATTTGTTTCTAGTGTGGATTTCAAAGATTCTGCTACAGCCCCCTACCATGTATTTAAGAACAGGTTTAGCATTGCAATTCAGTGTTTCATATTATATTATTATTATTATATATATACAGTACAACCTCGATTCAACGTACCCCGATTCAACGAATCTCCGGCTAGTTCGCACACTTTTCAGGCCGGATTTACTCACCCGGTTCGACGAACAATGGTTCGCCGAAGCGAGGGGGATGTTCAGATTTGCTTACGACGCCGAGACAGAGTTCACAGACTGGTGGAAAACTTTCCCATTCTATCACAGATTACAATTATTAATTCCTTCATATGACAAGTTTGATCACACAAGTGGACCGCACAAGTGGTCCACAAGTGGTCCACAAGTGGTCCACAAGCTTACGATGTTGGGACAGAGTTCACACAGTGGTGGAAAACTTTCCCATACCATCACAGATTACAATTAATAATTCCTTCATATGACAAGTGAACCACACAAGTGAACCACACAAGTGGACCACACAAGTGGACCACAAGCGGTCCACAAGCTTACGATGTTGGGACAGAGTGGTGGAAAATTGTCTCATTCTATCACAGATTACAATTAATAATTCCTTCATAAGACAAGTTGGATCACACAAGTGGACCACACAAGTGAATCATATTAACCAAACACCAGCCAGAGTCGTCCAAACATGTGAACGACTGAGTTTCAATGATTTTCATTCACCAATTTGTGGCACATGTATCTTTGTAAAATAATTTAAAGGCTGAAACGTGAATAGCTAGCTAATGTGTTGAAATCTTCTTATATACATTTTCTGTGATGAAACAAGATGAGTGAGGGTAGACAGATAAGGGAATACTGTACAGTAAACCTCACTTTACAGTGAGGTTTCACTCACTTTCGTCTGTGTTGTCATAGTTCAGTGACCCATGACTTTGAACGTTTCACATTAATAAATCATTTCTAAAACTAGTGTTTTAATAACTCTTTATTATCCTAATTAAACTAAACTAAATAAAAACAAAAATATACTGTAATATGATAGATATCTGCTATTTGAGAAATTATTCACATTATTGGCAGCACAACTCCAGCATAAGTGGACGGGTCTAATCCCTGTCCACACAACACCATGCTTGTTTTGTTCAATTTCGTCGCCACAGTTCAGTGATCTACGGCTTCGAAATACAGTAATAAAATTAATAAATCGGGTCCAAAATAAGTATTTTTTATAGCTCTTATTATCGTAATAATGTTACTAAACTAAATATACAACCCAAAAATATATAATTTGATGTAAATCGAATATTTAATAAAAATTTATGTTACTGGATCTGGCTTAAACACCAGCCTACTGAAGGGTGTACGTACAGACTTAGTCTGCGTTCGTACAGTATGCCCTTTGCTTTGTCTGCGATTGACGTACAGTATTTATCAGCCGGTGGAAGAATAATTGTGGAATTGATCATTTTTTTACTACAGCTCTTTGGTTATAAAACAAAATGTCTCAGGGGCTTACTAATAATGCCTTATTAATGCCAAAAATGAAGCAATATTATGCAAGAACTAGTAGCAGAAAATCAACCAGCACGAGCACAGCCGTACCCAGGACGCGAACAGCCGTACCAAGCACAAGAACAGCCGTACCCAGCACGAGAACAGCCGTTCCCAGCACGAGAACAGCCGTACCCAGCATGAGAACAGCCATAAGAGGGACAATGCAGTTTGGAAAATAAAGAGCAGGGCGGCGCTCCATTAAGTGCCTATGAATTAAACATTTATGGCTAATACGTAATCTCATCAGAGCCATTTCTCACCACCAATTATGGTGATGGGAGGAGGGCCATGGGGACACACTACCTTTAAGAGTATGCAGTTTGTCACGAGTAACAGAAGACCAACAATCCTGCCAATGGGTAAGGATGGAGGAATGAATAACTGGCTAGAAGTCAGAATAAGGAACACCTTTAAGGGAGATGGGGCAAGTGCAGATAGCCTCCTTAGTGACAGAGTCTGCACGCTCATTTAAGGACACACAAATATGGCTGGGAAACCGGCAAAATTCCACTGTCTTAAATCTATTGGAGATAAGAAACAGCCAATGTTGAATTTCGACTACAACCGAATGAACTGGATTAACCCTCAAACCGCTAGGGGCCCAAATGGAATTCACACCCACAGGCGCAACAAAAAAAAAAAAATCGAAAAAATTCTTTCGTCTTATAGAAGTGTTCATTTTTGTTCCCTGATCATGGAAAAAATAAAAAAAAATCGTAGGTGGCATATTTTAGCCGAAATAGGGTAGGGAAGTGTGGCAAAAAAGGGGCGTTGGCAGAGCCTTCGCCAGACGAGGTCTGCTCCGCCCGAGCTGTCAGATGGCAGTTGCCACAAATATATTATTACCTAATTATTTCAATGTCTCTGATTTTTTCTTAGTTTTTTTGCAGTAATATTATTCCATACAGTGAATTGTGGTATATTTATATTATAAAATGTTTGAACCATCGCTGCACTCAAAATTATGGTGTGCATATTAGTGATTCAATTATTATGTTCATAAAGCAATAAACAAATAGTTTTGCTGTTGTTACACTATATACACAGGTTATATATAAGTATTTGCATGTTTTGTACACCATAACGAACTACTAAGTTGGTCTTGTGAGTCAAAAAGCAACGAGGAGTGATTGCCAAACACCAGCGAGCCACTCACTGCCACTCCCTCCCTCAACACCACCTCACTCACCTCCCACAATACTCTTTCTGTATTTATTCACTATACACAGACGTTATATATACGTATTTACATGTTTTGTTCACCATAACTGTACATCTAAGCTTGTATGGTGAGTGAAGGCCATAAGACGTAGCTACTCAGACAGTCAGATGATCGGCGGCCGCCCTCAAGGCCAGACGCACTAATATTTGTCCTCCAACAATATTGTTTGTGGTGTTAATTACGCTATATACACACATTATATATAAGTATCTACTTGTTTTATTCACCATACCTGAACAAATAAGCTGGTATGGTGCCCAAAGACCATAGTGGCCACCAGTAAACACCATGCCAAGTCGTGCAGACGACGCTCCTCCCTCACCAAAATGGCGGTTCCCAACCTACTCCTCTCGCTGTTATCACACTCTATACACACGTTATATATAAGTATCTACATTTGTGTTCACCATAGCGAACCACTAAGCTGGTATGGTGAGTGCAGTCAATAAATGGTGGCCACACACAGTCAGAAGATGACGCCACAACCCTCCCTCCACAGCCTTACTCCTCCCTCCATGGAGCACAGCGCTAAATATCACCACAATCCTGCTATTATCAGTATCCTGGTCAGTTTTATCACAGTCAGGGGGCTTCAGTAATACTATCACTGCTAAATAATAGCAGTATCATTTATATTATGGTATTTGTAGGCGATGCTGTGGTCACAAGCTGAACAGCGGTGCTGTGAGCTCGTGCTGCGTGCACCAGCCTTGGTGGCTTGCTCAATACTGACGCTGTAATACCCAAGAATGTTGGCCTGGATTTTTTTTCTAGGTGGCATCTGGCAACTAATGGTCGTGGCTGTACTATAGCTGCCCCTATCCCAGGTGGGGCGTTTAAATTATAGCGCTAGACACGAAATCATATATAAATGATGTGCGCGGTTTCGGTTTTGTCACTGATATCATTTATATATATGATATGCGCGGTTTGAGGGTTAAAGGGCTGCAGAGCCATGAGGGCACTGTGAGAGTCAACTACAACAATAAAGGAAAATTGATAACAAGAAAGCTGTTGACAAAGAGCATACAAAATAGCACAAAGTTCTGCTGTGGAGATGCTAGTCTCTGGATGCAGGTGACACATAGGTGTGGTCAGGAAAAACAACAGAGCAGGCTACACCATCTGCAGACTTTGACCTCATCTGTGAAGACAGAAATGGAGCGGAAGTGTGAAGAAAAGTGTGCAAGGAAAAGTACGACATAAGCGAGAGTGAGGAGGGAGTTGTAGGGACTGTGCAATGTAGCAAAGACAGTAGCGATCATGGCGATCCTGTAGATACAGTATGCCTGTTTCATCATACCGGCTTAGGGTAGGAGTCAAACGCAAGGCACCAGAGCTGAGGTATAACCCATTATGATGCAGAGCATCAAGACAGCGTAGAGTAGAAGGAGAGGCAGACGAGTAAGCAAGACAACCATACTTGAGTTTAGACAGCACGAAGGTGGAGCATGCTCGTATCAGCTCCCCCGGGAAGTATAACTTACCTTAAGTAAGTTAAGGACCTTAGAGCATCCAACTCAAGAGGTTAGAGATATAGGGAGACCAAAACAAACATATTTCAAAGATTAACTCCATAAGTTCAGCAAAACCTTTGCACAAAAGGGGATTACCATAAAGCGACAAAGGGGGATGAAGAACGACCTACTTCCGAGTAAAGGTCATCGCAAAAGTTTTAGTTGTAGAGAACTTGATGCCATGATTGGTGTCCCAGGATGACACGGCATCAATCGCAAGTTGAAGTCGCCGTTGAAGGAAAGGCAAGTCATCACCTTGACAGCAATGGGTAAGATTGTCAACATAGAGAGCTGATGAGATTCCAGAGGGAAGGGAGTAAAGAAGACCACTGAGGGCAACCAGGAAAATTAGTAAGTGCTCAGAACACTACTGTGGGGTACACCTTCATATTGCCGTAAAGAGGCAGAATGGTACAAACCATCACTAAAGGAACGATTAGAGCGGAAGCTTCATAGGAAGAGGAAGAGATTACCACGAATGGAGTTGGGACAAAATATGGTATCTCCAGGTGGTGTCATATGCCTTTTCCAGGTCAAAAAAAGGACAGCACCAACAGAGGTCTTTGCAGTAAAAGCAGTACATATATAGACCATGTTCACCAAGACATCAGTCATGACACTTGTAAAAGCCAAATTGAGAAGGTAGGAGGTGGCGATAGTGTTCTAAGAACAACATCATAAGGACATTGAACATAAGTTCAAAGAGTTTGCAGACGCAACTCGTGAGGGCAATGGGGCAGATGTCCTTAGCAGCTATCCCTAGAGACCCTTGTTTCTGAATAGGAAAAACCACCACCTGAAGCCAGTCCTCAGGGACAGATGATGACTGCCAGATAAGGTTAAACAGATTCAGTATATACTGAAACCATGCATTGAGAGAGGTGACATTCATTAGGAGATGTTTCGCTTTCTGAGCCCGCTGCCATAGAACCGCAGAGAGTCAGGGCAGACTGGTGTTCGTAGAGAGAGATCATTATAGAGAAGCTGGAGATGCATGCGAAAATCTATAGGACAAGATTCACGAAGGTGCTTACGAATAAAGAAAGATGGAGGAAGACTAGAACTGGAGCCACCAGTCGAAAAAGGGGAACACAGTTCGGTAGCGACTGACACAGGATCCGCCACAATAGAATCGTGGAAGTGAAGGACTGGTGAGACAACTGGAACAAACTTACCCGCAATCTTACGGATTTTCTTCCAGATCTGGGGCAGAGGAATATCAGACGTAATGGTGGAGACAAAAGATTTCCAACTCTCACGTTTAACCGTACGGACCGCAGTCACCTTATAAAACAAAAGAAAACAGCCGTCTGTCTGCATCTGTCTTTCTTCCAGGCTGCACTCTTACAGAGGACAGTCGAAACACCCAGCATTCCACCTGGGAACGCACTTCCGCATGCCCCTGGAGGTAGAGCAAGGAATAGAGTGGACGGCAGCGTCTAATATGGTGTGATGAAAAAGGAGTAGGGCTCGACGGTGAGGCAGATAGGAGAGGTCAGAAAGAGTAGCATGTAGAGTGAATAGATTCCAGTCAGCCTTGGCAAACTGCCACCTAGGGAAGGAGAGAGAAGGGTGAAAAGAGAAAAAGGTGACAAGGATGGGGAAATGGTCAGTGTTATGGAGGTCACGAAGAACCCGAAACGTGAAATCTAAATAAAGGGAAGATGAAAAAGAGGGAGGTGGTGATGAAGAACAGGAACTACAGGAGGGGTAAAAGTCAAAGCACGACAAGAGGCGAGAGGAAGGATGTTGCAAGGACCGCGCAAGATATCCAAGACAGTAGCGATCACGGCGATCCTGGAAAGATAGGAATCAACATACAAGCTGAGGGTGGGAGTTGAACGAAAGGCACCAGAGCTGAGGTGCAACCCAGTACGGTGCAAAGCATCAAGACGAGGAAGAGTAGGAGACAAGTAAGCAGGGCAACCATAATCGAGTTTAGACAGGACGAGAGACGAATGTAAAGAGAGGAGTGTGCGGCTATCAGCTCCCCAAGAAGTACGGGACAAAACCTTAAGGATGGTAAGGGTCTTGGAGCATTCAACTCGGAGGTAAGAGATATGAGGCGACCAAGACAAACGAGTGTCAAAGATTAACCCCAAAAGCTTAGTGGACTCCCTGAACACAAGGGGATGACCATAAAGCGAAAGAGGGACAAAGAACGACAAGCTTCTGAGTAAAAGTCATAGCACAAGTCTTAGACATAGAGAACTTGAAGCCATGATCAGTGGCCCAAGATGACATGACATCAATCGCAAGTTGAAGCCACTGTTGAAGGAGAGGGGAATCATCATCCCGACAGCAAAGGTTAACATCGTCGACATAGAGAGCGTAGAAAACGCCAGAAGGGAGGAAAAAGGACCCTTGAGGGCAACTAGAAAAAGAGTAGTGCTCAGAACACTACCTTGGGGTACACCCTCATATTGCCTAAAAGGGGCAGAGAGAGTGGCACTAAGCCTAACTCGAAAGAAATGAAAGATAAAGCTTTGGAGGAAGAGAGGGAGATTACCACGAAGGCAAGATGAATGAAGTTGTGACAGAATATGATATCTCCAGGTGGTGTCGTAAGCCTTTTCCAGGTCAAAGAAGACGGCAACAACAGAGGTCTTCGCAGCAAAAGCAGTACAAATATAGACCTCCAAGTTTCCCAGGACATGTTGTGCTGCGGCACTTGCGAAAACCAAATTAAGAAGGGGAGAGGTGGTGAGTATTCTAAAAACCACATCAGACAAACATTAACCATACGTTCAAAAGAGTTTGCAGACAACTCATGAGGCCAATAGGGTGGAAGTCCTTAGGGAATGTCCTGAGAGACCCTGGAAACATAACAGGGAGGATGGGTAGGACAACAGCATCGAGCCAGTCCTCAGGTACTGAAGATGACTCTCAGACCCGATTATACAGACTCAGTAAATACCGAGACATGCACAGAGGGAGATGGCGAAGCATCTCATAATGAATGCCATCGGAACCCACTGCCATTGAATCACAGAGGGACCGGGCAGACTTAAGTTCAGAGAGAGAGAAGGGATCATTATTGGGAATGCTGAGATGAGTGCAGAAATCTAAAGGACGAGATTCAAGAACAGACTTACAAAGAAGGAAAGATTGAGGAAGATGAGAACCAGAGCTAACAGACGAAAAGTGGGAACCCAGTTTGGTCGCAACGTGCAACAAGTCCACCACAAGAGTACCACGGAGGTGGAGGACCGGCGAGACATCAGAAGCAAACTTACCCACTATCTTGCGGATACCCTTCCAGATCTACGGCAGAGTATTTTCGGACGTAATGGTGGAAACATAAGACCTCCAACACTCACGTTTACCTGTACAGATGGTCCTACGGATCACTGAACTCGCCTTTCGAAAGAAAAGACAAGAATCAGCCATCTGCCGGCGGCGGTGTCTCTTCCAGGCTGCACGCTTATAGCAGACAGCCCAAGCACAGTCCACATTCCACCAGGGAACGCACTTCCATGTTTCCTGAGAGGTAGAGCGAGGAATAGAGTGGAGGGCAGCATTGAAGACGGTGTCATGAAAAAGGAGGAGGGCACGAGGGAGAAGCAAAATGGAGATGTCGGAGAGAGTAGCACAGAGGGTAAATTGATGCCAGTCAGCCTCGGCAAACCGCCACCTAGGGAAGGAGAGGGGAGGGTGAAAAGAAAAAAGGTAACAAGGATGGGGAAATGGTCACTGCCATGGAAGTCATCAAGAACCTGCCATGTGAAAGTCAAGTAAAGAGACAACAAGCAAAGAAAAAATCAAGACAGGAAAGGATGCAGTCCAAGAGTCCAAATGAGTGGGCTCATCAGAATTCAGAAGAGACAGGGAAGAAGAGAGGACAAACGGTTCGAGAAGGCGACCCCGGGTGTTTGTCAGAACATCACCCCAGAGGGTATGTCGACAACTGAAATCACCCAGCAGGAACACAGACTCTGGCAATGAGTCCACTAGGTGTTTAAGATCGGGAAGAGAAAGCGGCACATTTGGGGGGAGATAAATGGAACAAACTGTGTACCATTTATGCACAAATACACGGGCAACAGAACATTGGAGAGGTGATGGAAAAAGTAAGGGGATGAAGGGAACATCAGAACGAATCAAAAGCAAAAAAGTTATTGGCCCCAGCAAAATCTGAAGGAGGGGGGGGGGGGGCAGGGGGAGAGAAAGGAATAATCACGGAAGCGACCAGGATGAGCACCAAGCATCGGCTCCTGGAGACGGACACAAAGGAGCAAAAACTGTGAAATCAAAAGTTGGAATTCGTGAAAATTTGCGTAATATCCATGAATATTCCATTGAAGAATAGACATCGACAAAAAGAGAAAGGACAGGAACAGAGAACAATGAAGAAAAAAGGTTAAAAAGGAACACAGCATGTCAAAGAAGTGCAGGATCAGGATCAGGGTCAGCGAAGTCAGGGATAGTGGGCATGGGTAAACTGAGTAAAGATGGAGGGAAGGGAGTGGGAGGACAGACCACAGGCAGATGAGCAGGGTCCAGAGGAGGAGGCAACCGAGAGGGACTTTCAAGGACAGCAGGAGGGGCAGAAACCAGGAAGCACACCTCAGCAAGGGCAGGAACCGAGAGGGTAGCGGGGGCCAAAGAAACCTCCAAAGCAGGAACAAGGGGCTCGACCACCGAAATGGGAGAGGTGGAGTGATAGTCAGAGGTAGGGGGGCGAGGATGAAAGTGAAGCTTTCTTACCAGCCGGGGAGGAGGAAGGAGATAAGCCAGGCTTTCGCTTCTAACTCAGAGACAGGTGTTCCAGCAGCAACGTACTGGGCAACAGACTCAAACGTCTCAACAGAAGAAGAATGAGAGCAAACAACACGATGATCACTAGGAGAAGGATGGACATCAGCCTGCACAGACAGGCGGCGTGGAGAGCTAAGAGACGGAGGAGAAGGATGGGAAGGAGGATCAAAGGGAGTTGAGAAAGAAGACACAGGAGACATGACAGACTGGGTAGAAAGAAGGGGAACCCCTGACAGAGAGCCAGGAGGGGGACCCTTCGGGTCAGAATGTAAAGGAACAGGGGAGCAGGCGGTGGGCGTATCTGGGTCTAAGGCCTGGAAACTGTTGTGAGACTGAGGAAGGTGGGAAGGACGAGGAGAGGAAGAGTGCAACACGTGAGCGTAAGAAACCCCAGCGAAAGGGAAAGGAGGGGGATGGTGAACTTGGCGCCTCGCCTCAGGAAAAGACAAATGTTCCCAGTGCTTCAAGTTGAGGACAGCTGCCTCATGTTTGTAATGGATACACGCGCGAGAGAAGGTAGGGTGGGCATCACCGTAATTGAGGCAGCGAGCCTGGGGAGAAGTGCACTCCGACTTAAAGTGACCTTCGTTCCCACACATAGGGCAGACAGAGAGAGAATACTGGAGCATTTGAGGGCACCATGTCCGAACTTCCAGCATTTATTACAAAGCCGAGAAGAGGGTATGTACTCCTGAATGGAGCATCTGGCACCAGCAAGAATAACAGAGGGCGGAAGTGTCCAACCATCAAAGGTAATTTTCACAAGCCGAAGGGACAGACGGCGACGGCCACGAGGGGGTCGTGAACGTGTAAACCTGGAGAACAGAATGGTCTTGAGCCTCGAGGACATGTTTAATATCCTCGTGGCAGTCCTTGAGGTTCCTAATACCGGTTGTAACATGGTGTGGGAGGAGAACAGTGAAGAGTGGAACACTGGCACTTAACTGAGCATTCTTGGAGACCCGAACAGGGGGGTCACCTCAATGTAGGACAAAGTCGCCAAGTGGACAGCTGCATCCCAAGAAGAAGCAGCAACAACATGCGTACCAAGATGGGTGGGGTTAAAAGTAACAGAGGCATCTACTGAATCAACAAGGTCCCTATGGAGGGAGAAATTGTCAGGAGTAGAATCTAAATGATGGAGGTCAAAGTACTTAGTCCACGTAGCAAGATCAAACAAGGCATGGTATGAATTGGTATGGGAAGGAAGCATGCGAGAGCAGCCATGGCGGGGACGGTGGTGAGAACCCCCTAGAGAGAGAGAGCGGGGTCATAAGGTGCAGTAGTCACAATGAGAGATGGAGTAGTACTAGGGGACGAGGTAGTCACCACAGGGGGCTTGGGGCTCAACCCAACCACAGAAGAGGAAGGGGAGCGGGGGAGTAGTCCAGTCTGGGCCCAATGTAGCGGGGGCTACAGAGCCCAGTCTTCCAGTACAGTCCGACTCAGGGGCCTGGTCACCCACCCCCAATGAGCCTGGGAAAGGGAAGTCGTTTCATTATCCATGCAGCAGTCTTTCTAAAAGTTTGGGGCCTGGATCCAAGGGATACCACCTACCAGGGCAGCCAGGGAGGCTGAGCGCGGGCCAGTGCAGGAAGGGTGCATCGTCCCCAGCGGTGCCTCCCCCCCCCCTTTTTAACAAGGAGTCCTACTGCATAGTTCATTCTCCCACACTGGTGCAAAGACCCCACTCCCCCTATTGCCCCAGCCTGGACACCCAGCCAACCACTCAGGGCTACCCCTCCAGCGGGCAGTCCGATGCCTCACAAGCCCCCTACGTGGTGCCTATCTGCATGTACAACACACAAAGAGGGGACAGGAGAGGGGGCAAAGGCAACCCTCAATAGTCCCAGGGTGGTGTACGTGAGCCCCTCACCACGACAAGGTGACACCACAGAGGGAAGAGGCGAGAAGAGCAGATGTACTCCTGAATACAGCATCTGGCACCAAGAGTTACGGAAGACAGAAGGGACCTACTATCAAAAGTGATTTTCATTACACAAAGAGACTGGCCATGACGACCACGAGGGAGGGCGAGTAACATATTAATATGGAGGATAGAATGGCCTTGGGCCTCAAGGACATGTTTATTATGGTAGTCTTAAAGTTCCTTATCACCAGTCGCTACATGGTATGGAAGAATAACTGTGCCAATCCTGGCATTTATTTAACCAGGCATTTTTTGATATTCGAATCAGTGTCTCCCCAATGCAGGACAACGAGGCTAAGTGGACAGCTGCTTCCCGAGAAGGAGCTGCAACAACACGTGTACCAGTATGGGTGGGGTTAAAAGTGACAAAGGTATCCACCAAATCAACTAAAGTAAGAGTAATTAGGTCAAGTAGGGGAGTAGGTCTGTATATTAAAGAGGAGCTGGAATGCACAGAGCTCCTGAACTTGACCAATGAGGTGGTAGAGGTACTTGGAATCAAGGTAGAGAATATAAATTAATTATTATTCTAATATACAAACCGCCAGATGCAACAGTTCAGGAATTCACTGAGCAGATCCACAAAATAGAAAATAGCCTTGATAACCTAGCAAACCCAGTACCAGATATTATCTTCCTTGGAGACTTCAATCTACCCAGTTTACAATGGAGAATAGTAAACAGTAATACTATAGCATGAAATCAACCTGGAAATAACCAATCACAGGTCAGAGAACTACTGAGATTCTGTGACAAATTCTCGCTCAGTCAGCAGATTACAGAACCGACTAGGAATGAGAACACGCTGGACCTCATATTCACGAACAGTGATGAGCTAATCAGAGACATTACTGTCTCGGACACTACGTACTCGGACCACAAGCTCATTGAAGTGGAAACTAAAATTAATAACGGTAGTAGGCCCAAGAGAAACAACAAGCGAGAAGGGCTATTCAATAAATTAAATTTTAATAATAAAAGGATAGACTCGGAGAAAATAAACAAGGAACTTACAACATTCAATGGGAAAATATTTAAGTAATAAAAATCCTACACAAGGTCCAACGTAGAAAGAGAACACAGACGACATTACAGAAGAAGAAAAAAGTTAACAGAAGTGCTGAAGCAGACACGACTTTCCATACAAAGAAGGAATAATTTAAACAGGGAGATTGAAGAAATCGAACAGACTGAAGCATTCATATCAACTTGACGAAAGGCAACTAAAACAGAAAGCAATTCAAAAAATAAAGAAATACCCAAAATATTTCTTCACATATGCTAAATCAAAAGCAAAAACCACTGCCAGTATTGGACCTATTCGTACTAGTGAAGGTTCATACACTGAGGATGACAAAGAAATTAGTGAAATCCTAAAAAAGCAATATGAGGACATGTTTAGCACCCCGATACACAGCATGAAAGTGGAAGATCCGGACAACTTCTTTACGCGTGATATACAAACCCCTGTAAATATAATTGATATCAACACGAGCGTGGCAGGTTTTGAAAGAGAAATTGACAATATGCCCATGCACTCAGCCCCGGGTTCAGACTCATGGAATTCAATATTTATAATGAAATTCAAAGTGCCAGTAGCACAGGCACTCAGTATAGTGTGGAGAAAGAGCTTGGACACGGGGGAGATACCAGATGCGCTTAAAGCAGCAGACATAGCCCCTCCACACAAGGGAGGTAGCAAAGCATTGGCAAAGAATTATAGACCAGTTGCACTTACGTCCCACATAATAAAATTACTGTATTTGAGAGAGTGATCAGGAGTCAGGTCACTAGTTTCATGGAGACCAATGACCTCCACAATCCAGGCCAACATGGATTTAGAGCAGGAAGATCATGCCTCTCACAGATACTTGACCATTACGACAAAATCACTGAGGCATTAAAAGAAAAACAGAGTTCAGATGTAGTATACACAGATTCGCAAAGGCATTCGATAAATGTGACCATGAAGTGATAGCACACAAAAGGAGGTCAATGGGAATAACTGGTAAAGTAGGACGCTGGATACTCAGTTTTCTGTCGAACAAAACACAGAGAGTAACAGTTAACCATATAAAATCGAGTCCAAGAGCAGTTAAAAGCTGCAGTACCTCAAGGTACAGTCCTTGCACCATTGCTTTTCCTTATTCTCATATGAGATATAGACTCAAATACAAGGCACAGCTTTGTATCATCCTTTGCAGATGACACAAAAATCAGCATGAAAATTACCTCTGCTGAAGATATTGAAAAACTACAAGCAGATATTAATAAAGTTTTCGACTGGGCTACAGAAAATAACGTGATGTTTAACAGCGATAAATTTCAGGTACTAAGATACAGTAAAATTGAGAACCTTAAACTTAATACAGGGTACAAAACACAATCTAATTTGCCCATAGTAGGAAAGAAACATATAAAGGATTTGGGAATAATGATGTCTGATGACCTAAATTTTAGGGAGCATAACCAAGCAAATATTGCGGCAGCCAGGAAAATGATAGGATAGATTACGAGAACTTTCAAATCCAGGGATCCCATCACAATGGTTGTACTCTTCAAATCACTTGTGCTGTCCCATCTTGAGTACTGCTCAGTACTCACTTCCCCATTTAGAGCAGGAGAGATTGCTGAAATAGAGGGAGTACAGAAAACATATACGGGATACATGAACGAGATAAAGCATCTAAATTATTGGGATCGTCTCAAAGCTCTCCGAATGTACTCACTAGAAAGACGATGGGAGAAATATCAAATAATATACAAGTGGGAAAATACTGGAGGGCCAGGTCCCAAATCTGCACAGTAAAATAACAACATACTGGAGTGAACGATATGGTAGAAAATGCCGAGTACTGTACAACCAGTGAAGAGCAGGGGTGCCATAGGCACAATTAGAGAGAACTATATAAACATCAGAGGTCCATGGTTGTTCAACATCCTCCCAGGGAGCATAAGAAATATTGCCGGAACAACCGTGGACATCTTCAAGAGGAAACTAGATAGTTTCCTCCAACGAGTGCCGGACCAACCGGGCTGCGATGGGTATGTGGGCCTGCGGGCTGCTGCAAGCAACAGCCTAGTGGACCAAACTCTCACAAGTCAAACCTGGCCTCGGGCCGGGCTTGGGGAGTAGAAGAACCCCCAGAACCCCATCAACCAGGTATCAACTAGGTGTTTATGGATGAATAAATCATCAGGACGAGTAGAATTAACATGACCGAGATTAAAATACTTAGTCCATGTAGCAGGACCAAACAAAGCTTGGAAGGTATTAGAACCGGAAGGAATTGTGCAAGTGTGACTGCGGAGAGGACGGCACCGAGCACCCTCAGTAAGAGAGGGGGTAAAAGGCGCAGTTGTTATAATGAGAGATGAAGCCACTCCATGTGATGAGGTGGTCATCACTGGGGGCTTGGGGCTCAACCCTACCACAGAGGTAGAAGGGGAGCAGAAAGGGGTAGTCGGGACCTGGTAGACCAAGCTCTCACAAGTCAAGCCTGGCCTCGGGGACTAGAAGAACTCCCAAAACACCATCAAGCAGGGAAAGTCCGAAGCTGCTTGGTCTGGGACCAAAGTAGCAGGGGGCTACAGAGCCCGGCTTTCCATCACAGTCCGACTCGGGGCCCTGGTCTCCCACCCCACATTTGAGAAGTTAAAAATAAGTGTCAGATAACAGCATGTAAATGAACAGGTAATCATTTCATCAACAAACAAGCCCCCATACCCACCATGACGCCACAATTAGAGGATAGGACACCCGATAGGATGTGCCCCCCCCCTAAGGGTGCATCGTGGATATATGCCCTGCAATCACCACTTTAAGAACCATCAGTCTATCAAGATTGGGCTCAGCAACGAAGGAAAAGAGTGACAATAAAAGTGTCCCTTTGCTCAACAATTTTGGGTACCACAGTTTTATGGGCGAGAGACTGTGCCTCACCTAACACCCAGTGTCAAAACAGAAGACGACATCTAAAAGAATGATCAAGAATAGCAAAAAGTCGCTGGGAAATAGCAATTAAAAAGGAGAATTGGGAAGGAGAAATTAAACTTTGTAGGAAAAAGCATTCAGCACAATTAGTGAAGAAGGCAGCAGAAGCATAAGGCTTCGAAAGGACAGAGGACACCCCAGCAAACACAGAACGTTTGTGGACGTTTTTAAATGGTTCCACAAAGGTAATACTGTAACTTTTGACATAAATACGTATATCTGACATTCTTAAAACCAAAGGATATAACTAAAAACATATATTCTTATGACACAGTTTTTTAAGATTTATGTAAAAATTTAAAAATAATAGTAAATGCTATGGTATTATAATGTTTTCATGCTTTATATTTAAGAATAAATAATTTTCAGTCAACATTTAGTTTTTTTTGTTTACTTTCTGTAAAGCTATCCAATTTACGTTCTTATAACATAAATATAACATTTATATGACGTCAGTATAACGTTATTTACACGACATCATTACGTTATTATGATGTTATATTAACGTATAATTCCTGTATGAAAACCAGAATATATATTGAACTTTATGTTTTAAACATTGTAAAGTTATCATAAAACTTGGAATAAGACGGTAAGCATGCTTTACTTATGAAAATATACAAACAAATCAACAAAAACATTTTAACATAAAAAACATAAACATAACATAAATTAATTGCATGCATGGGAGTTAACTGGAACTCTGTAATATTGCATACATGAACCTTAAGGTACAAACCCAGTGTATTTACTCATGCAGTTCTTTCCTAAATCTAAATTTTTCCAATTTTTACACTTTGTTTCGAGTTCTGTCTTGTGTTGCTACTTTTAATACCCCATTAATGTCCCCTTTGTTATGTCCATTCATCCCATTGTGCACCTCTACCATATGTCACTCCTAATTCTTTGCTTTTCTAGAGAATGTAATATAAGCTTTGACAATCTTTCTTCATATGACAGGTTAACAGGTAGAACAAAGATTACCATTTATATATGGATAACTATTATAAGTCGGTTTGAATGAGTGAATTGCTGCTTGAAGATAGGTATATACACGTGTGGTACTATCAGATTGCATCGTGGTGAGCCTAAAACCCTTCAGATCCAAGCAAAGGGTAAAATGCCAGCAGATACAATTGCGAACACATTGATACCAAAATGAAAGACATATGACGAGAATTGAGGTAACCAAAGTGAAAAGTGTGTTCACATTACATTGCACTAGAGTGCTCCCAGGTTACTTTCTCTCACTTTCTCTGTTTTGTGTGGATGGTCCGCCGTGCTTTCATCACGTCAGCGGGTGGAGCACGCTGCTGTTTTTGACATTTCATGCATAAATTCCGGTTGGAAATTCTATTGCGAACACATTGATACCAAAATGAAAGACCTAGGATGACAATTGAGGTGACCAGAATGAAAAGAGTGTATACATTTTATCGCTCTTGTGCGCTCCCTGGTAACACGCTCTCGCTTTCTCTGTTTGTTGCGGATGGTAAGCCGGGCTTTTGGAGTTTATATGCCTTTAGTCCTGTAGAGAATTCTATTGCGAACACATTGATGCTAAATTGAAAAACCTAGGATGAGAATTGAGGTAACAAAGTTGAAAAGGGTATACACTTTTCAGTATTATCACGCTCAGCTTTCTTTTTCTGGTACCCTTGGCCTACATTCATCTTGTCGGCGGGTGGAGCGCGCTGCTGTCTTTGACATTATATTCACATAGTTCTGTTGGGAATTCTATTGCGAACGCATTGATACCAAAATGAAAGACATAGGACGAGAATTAAGGTGACAAAGTTGAAAAGAGTATACACTTTTCAGTATTTCCGCACACTACCAGGGAATGTCCAAAAAAAAATGGAGAGAGTGGAGGGGTAACTTGCCCAAAACGCGAAATTGTTTGGGGAGATTAACTTTCGTTCAATACTATTATGCAAGAGGAGCGACACATCTATGGTTCATCCAATAAAATCAGCAGACTTCTAGATGTTACTACTGCTCGGCTTAGACTCGGTTACAAGTATTTCTGGGAATTCTCATTATCTGCCGATGTAGACCTGACCAAATGTTAACTGTCAACAAAATTATTCGCACACCCTCCGTCACTATGTGATAGTGAATTCAGAGACAATTTTATAACCAATGTACCAACGATGTGTCAATATTTCATTCAAAATTATCTGGTACCAGAAATTTTAGCCAAATATCCCCAGTTTGCTAACTGTAAGTAGTAACAAAGTGATTGTAACCTATCCACCGCTGCCCACTGGATGGGGGGCGGTGTGCAGGACAAACATATCAATTGTGACACTAGCTCTCCACATATGTCAGTTGCTTAATTTAGAAACTGTACTTGTGATCGATCTCGAACCCATTGTTGATGTGACGACTTATACTGAATTTTGTAACTAGCTCATCAAGATTGTAACTTGCTTAGCTAAATGAATTGTGGGGTTCAGTCCCTGAGCCCATTATGTGCCTCTGCAACCCTTTCCACTACTGCCCACAAGATGGGTATGGGGTGCATAATAAATGAACTAAACTAACTTTAAGGCATCCTGAAAGAAAGCTTGGAGGGCTTGAAAAATTGCAGAACGAAGCCGTGAGGATAATCCTTGGGTGCCCTCGTACCACAAAGATACTTAATATGAGAAAGGAACTTAATATTCCGAGCGTTGTTTATCGTGTTACTGAAAATAACTGTCAAATTGGTATAAAAATGCTTAGGCTAGCTCATCCTAACCCTTGCACAGAAGCCCTCCAGAATTTCTTTATTGAATGTTGAAAACAACCCTCAAGTTGACTATTTCCGTAACAGCATGCACTCCTGTATGCTAATCCCCACAATCACCAAGCCCACCCGAGTCACTCAAACATCTGCCACTACCCTGGATCACCTTTGGACTAATATAACAGCTCCCTTTACATCTGGGGTAATTTATGACAGAACAACTGACCACTATCCTACTTTCCTCATAGCAAACATTGACACATCACCACCAGAAACCAAAAAACTTTCATTCAGGCTACATAGTGAATCAGCTTTAGGCAATCTCTCTAATGCACTTCATAATATTAACTGGGAATCTGAATTTAATAATTCACAGGATATAAACTCATCAACTAACCTCTTTCTCTACAAAACTCTAAGCCCCTACAACACTCACTGTCCCCTCCTTACCAAACAAGTAACTGATAAAAGAAAAAATAACCCGTGGCTCACAAGTGGCATAATTAAATCAATCAACAAAAAACATGAATACGAAAAGAAATTTAGGAGTGGCCTAATTCCAATGGAAGTAGTTAAAAGGTACTCGTCAGTGCTTACCAGTATCATAAGAAAAGCAAAACTTTCATACTATGAGACTAGATTCAAAGAAGCAAAAGGCAACATGAAAAGCACATGGAATACCATCTCTAACATCCTGGGAACTAAACAACACTCCCACAACCAGATAACACTCTCTAAGGATGGCCTTACACTGTCATCTGACTTAGAAATGGCGAATGAATTTAATAGCTTCTTTTCATCGATTGGTGCTAACCTTGCAAGTAAAATCCCACAGAGTCAGACACATATCAACACATATCTCTCAGGCAGCTATCCAAACTCTCTTCTCCTCTCACCAGTCAGCCCGTCAGATGTTGTGTCCATCATACATTCACTAAAAACCAAAGCTGGGAACATCAGTGAAATCCCATCCATTGTATACAAGAGCGCCTCCCATATGCCCTTGCACCACCTATAGCTCTGCTGTTCAACAAATCCCTTGAGTGTCATACCTTCCCTGATATCCTTAAAAACGCAAGAGTAACGCCAGTTCATAAAGGAGGTAGTGGATTATGTTGCATCTCTGCTTGCCTTGATGACTGAAAGAAAGCTTAAAGGGCTTGAAAACTTGCAGAACGAAGCCTTGAAGATAATCCTTGGATGTCCCTAGTACCACAAAGATACTTAACATGAGGAAGGAACTTAATATTAACTTAATAATAGAATATGAGTGCATATTCTACTGCATTACTATTTGTAATGATCCTCATATTGTGCTTCAGTAATCCAATGTATAACCCTGAGATGTTTTCCTAATTGTACTTAGGATTCCTTGTTCATTATTGTGTATTGTTCTGATCTGCTTTTGTGTCGAAAATTCTTGCATCGTACCTGTAAACAATTTTATGACTATTTTACTGTAATTATCCTACTTAAAATCATCTGTACTTGTAAAGTAAAGCTGTAATGTACCTGTTAAACACTTTTTATCAATTTTACATTTAATTATTTCTCTAAAACTCTGTTTAAGAATTTGCTCAAAGATTAGTTTAAGGACTTGCCCGAAACGCTATATATGCAAGCTAGTGGTTTTACAAGATTATAATTCTAACTTAAGCTCTATGTTGTCTCTTAACCCCCCAATGTACGTTCTTGTATATATATAAATAAATAAAATAAATAAATAACGAGGGATCGAGGCATTAATGCGCAGTACGTGCTTCCCTCATCTGTGACGTCACAGCGCCATCTGACGACAGCATAAACACAGGCGGCCATTTTATGTTCCACCAAGATTAAAAAAAAAAAAAAATTTTGCCCCGAGGGGCGAGTTTATTGGGCAGCGCCCAATGTGTTCGCAATAGAATGTTCTACAAGAACATGTATGAAATAAGTGACACAGAGATTATTGATGTGTGTATTTGTATGGGTGATTATAAATATGCATGTGTATGTATATATGTATACGTATATATATATATATATATATATATATATATATATATATATATATATATATATATATATATATATATATATATATATATATATATATATATGTACATGTATGTATGAGAGTGTGTACATGTATATATAACATTAATAATTTTGTAACTAGCGTAAAAAATTGTTATTTGCTTAGCTAAACAAACTAGAGAGTTCAGTTCCTGAACCCATTATGTGCCTCTGTAATCCTTTACACCACCGCCCACGGGATGGGTATGGGGTGCATAATAAAGAAAGAAATTGAAATAATAAGGGTATGAAATGTATCAACATAAAACATTAATGTTAATGGCCATCAGGTAAAATCAGGTTATTATTTGTAAAGAATTTAAATGAGTTAAACTAAATACGAACTTAATATGTTTTGCTAACGCAAAAATATATTCCCGAGGTATTGTAATTGCAAATAAATATTTAATACAATTATTTGTATCATTTTTTTATTTTAGATTTCCGTATTGCTTGATAATATATAATAGCGTTTAGATAATGCTAGCGCTGGACATTCTTTAGGCTCGTTGCATGTTGTGGTAGTCGCCGCCATTTTAAAACCGTGTCGAGAGGGACTGCTGCTGGCTTATCCACAAAATCCTGCTGCATCTTCAATAGTTAAGGTAACTGTTTTCTTTTATTTGCTCTTAGACATGTGTAGTATATTTATAAGCTTGTGGTGGTAGGCTGGATGGTGTGTTGATGGTGGTGTTGTGTTGATGGCCCTGAAGGTGTGTTGGTGGCCCTGGCTGGAGGTGTGTTGGTGGCCCTGGCTGGAGGTGTGTTGGTGGCCCTGGCTGGAGGTGTGTTGGTGGCCCTGGCTGGAGGTGTGTTGGTGGCCCTGGCTGGAGGTGTGTTGGTGGCCCTGGCTGGAGGTGTGTTGGTGGCCCTGGCTGGAGGTGTGTTGATGGTGGTGTTGTGTTGATGGCCCTGAAGGTGTGTTGGTGGCCCTGGCTGGAGGTGTGTTGGTGGCCCTGGCTGGAGGTGTGTTGGTGGCCCTGGCTGGAGGTGTGTTGGTGGCCCTGGCTGGAGGTGTGTTGGTGGCCCTGGCTGGAGGTGTGTTGGCGGCCCTGGCTGGAGGTGTGTTGGCGGCCCTGGCTGGAGGTGTGTTGGCGGCCCTGGCTGGAGGTGTGTTGGTGGCCCTGGCTGGAGGTGTGTTGGTGGCCCTGGCTGGAGGTGTGTTGGTGGCCCTGGCTGGAGGTGTGTTGGTGGCCCTGGCTGGAGGTGTGTTGGCGGCCCTGGCTGGAGGTGTGTTGGCGGCCCTGGCTGGAGGTGTGTTGATGGCCCTGGCTGGAGGTGTGTTGGTGGCCCTGGCTGGAGGTGTGTTGGTGGCCCTGGCTGGAGGTGTGTTGGTAGCCCTGGCTGGAGGTGTGTTGGTGGCCCTGGCTGGAGGTGTGTTGGTGGCCCTGGCTGGAGGTGTGTTGGTGGCCCTGGCTGGAGGTGTGTTGGTGGCCCTGGCTGGAGGTGTGTTGGTGGCCCTGGCTGGAGGTGTGTTGGTGGCCCTGGCTGGAGGTGTGTTGGTGGTGGTGTTGTGTTGATGGCCCTGGAGGCGTGTTGATGGCCCTGGCTGGAGGTGTGTTGGTGGCCCTGGCTGGAGGTGTGTTGGTGGCCCTGGCTGGAGGTGTGTTGGTGGCCCTGGCTGGAGGTGTGTTGATGGCCCTGGCTGGAGGTGTGTTGGTGGCCCTGGCTGGAGGTGTGTTGGTGGCCCTGGCTGGAGGTGTGTTGATGGTGGTGTTGTGTTGATGGCCCTGGAGGCGTGTTGATGGCCCTGGAGGTGTGTTGGTGGCCCTAGCTGGAGGTGTGTTGATGGCCCTATATATACGTATATATATATATATATATATATATATATATATATATATATATATATATATATATATATATATATATATATATATATATATATATTATATTATGAATATCAGAGGTCCCAGGACAATTATTGTGCATGTGTAGTATGTATATTTATGTAGTATATTTGGCATATTTAATGGCATTTAGTTAATGCCACTTAGTGGCATGTCTCTATACCGTTTCCAGTTTGTTGATATGCTTTCTAAGATATGGGCACACCATACAACTGCTGCATACTCCAACTTTGGTGTAACAAAAATTGTGAACAATTTCAAAATTTCTGTTGAAGAAATCCTGTTTCCTAGTTCTGCATCTGTTTTGGTATAACACCTCCTTTTTTACTAGGCCTGCAATTATGAATGCCTTTATAACCAGCTAAGTTGTAGAGTTGGGTATAGTCTTTACTTAGCCAAGTTTCTGTTAAAATGAGGGTCCGTCTAATTACCACAAGCTACCACAAGCTACACAAGCTTCACAAAGCTTCCTGGCAATACGTTAGTAATGAATAAATATAATAGGTTAGGTTGACCTAACTTAACCTAACCGACGCTTGGATCGTCGACTTGATTTGGCGTCACCAGCTCTTTATTTTCGTCTAATTTCTTTATAAAAAGATCCTTTTTCAGATTAAAATTATGTTTTTTCGTGTTGTACATTCAGCACCAACATTATAATGAGTAAATATATCATATTTATTCATTACTAACGTATTGCCAGGAAGCTGAGTGGGTAGGTCTCGATAAATTTCCTGGTATAATATTATTGTTTGCTATTCTCCATCTTAGACTAGGCAAGTTGAAGTCACCTAGGAAGATAATATGAGGTATCGAGTTCTCCATTTTGTTTATCTGTTCTGTGAATTCCTCGGCCGTTGCATCTGGCGGTTTGTATATAAGAATAATCACTAAATTTATTTTCTCTATTTTTAATCCCAATACCTCTACCACCTCATTTGTAATGTTAAGGAGCTCCGAGCATACAAGGTCTTCCATAGTATACAGACCCACTCCTCCATGTGACCTAATTTTCCTATCACAGTTGTGTACTTTTCGAGACTACATTTCAAATATTCCCTAACATACATGGCTTCTCCCCCCTCTTTGTGTAAAATAGTTTAAATCCATTTATGGGACATTCAGCAAATAGTTCTCTATTTTTTACATTCATCAATGTTTCGGTACGTGCAATAGTATGTATTGTTTCATTGCAGATAACAGCATTTAAATTTTTTTTGTTTCTTAGACTTAGACTCGTACTACCAAGTTGCTGTTGGCAATTGGATAATTTTTTTATGAAGTCATTTGTTATTTTTTCCCCTACTTTAGTAATTTATGCTTTTGATCTCAATTAGTTTTATATCCTAGCTTTTTAATTTTTTCCCCTTATATATTGCCATCTTATCTGTCTGCTTTACATGGCTTAAGCAGAGTCATGTCTGCTTAAGCCTTTGTTATTTTACTAATTTACCTGTTTTAATTATTATTTGTTTTCAAAGTTTAGTTTACCCCATTTTATTTGCTTTTTGCAGTACAATACTTTACTAATAATCTTGTAATAGTAATTGGTAATGTAGCACTTGGCCTTTCTCCTTCAGAATGTATGCACACATTATAGAAAGAAGAAGAGAATACCACACAAGATGGCAGCGTATGTCACGGGCCAAAAAGCGACGCCTAAGAGAACAGGTAAACCTCGAAGTCTTTCAGAGGTTGATAGATGGAAAGCGACTGAATACAGGCAACTCCTTCTATACACCGGTAAGATTGTACTGAAGGGAATCTTACCCAAAGAATTGTATGACCATTTCCTGACTCTGAGTGTAGCCATTTCTATTCTTGTATCACCTAAATTGATTCAGTTAAATTACAGCCAATATGCACATGATCTTTTGCTGTACTTTGTGTTAAAGGCTCGTGAGCTGTATGGTAAGGATTTTTTAGTGTACAATGTACACTGCCTAACACACATATCCTCTGATGCCAAAGAGTTTGGTAGTTTGGACAGATGTTCAGCATTTCCATTTGAAAATTACCTGCAGCAGGTTAAGAATATGGTTCGATCAAGTAAAAACCCTCTTGTTCAAGGAGGATTTAAGGGATTTACTGGAGAACTTGGCAAAGGTATATTCACAATAGTCGTCTCTATTACTAATGACACTATTGCAGATGAAGGTATCTTTGTAAGATATTGCTATGCCACCTCCTTTTTTTATTAGGCCTGCAGTTGTGAATGGCTTTATTATCAGCCAAGTTGTAGCATACAACATAGCATATATATGTATATGGCATACATATATATATATATATATATATATATATATATATATATATATATATATATATATATATATATATATATATATATATATATATATATTCAAAATTCGTCAGTGTACTACATTTTTGTTGTTGCTTTTAGGTGATGCTTTTAACCAGTGTACGTGGGTCTGATTGTGCAACCATGGTTCGAAGAATAATGAAGATATGAACAAACGGCCTGTGGTCACTATACAGTCTGGAAGGGCAAAAGAAGAAATTGGCATTTCTACAAAAACAAGAACTATATAATGTTATTTTAAGTAAGTAACCAAAAAATTAAATAATTTTTTTAAAGTTTAAAATTCACTTAAAAATTTAAGTTTTAAATTAAAAAATTTTAACCAAAAAACTTAATATTTTTCATATTTGGAACCATTCCATAATATTTTCCCAAGCAAAAATGATTATATTTCTATCACTTGCTCTTAAGATTGTTTCATTTAATAGAGGTTGGGCATAATTGTTCTCTGCTGCTAATAGAACTGACTGACTTAGCTATAGGAAAATGTAAACTTAATTGGTTTATCCATTACAGTATTGTGTAGTTTATTTCATGATCCTGTGCTTATTACTTGCATAAATAGTAGATCACAAAATGCATTTTTATATCATTAGTATTGAATAATAATAATGCAAATAATTGACTTATAAATGATGTATAATTAATTGGTAGGTGATATTATATTATTAATATTTTTTCATTCTTGCAAAGCCTTAACAAAGCCATTAACATGTTAATATAAACTTGATCACCTTCCACTTATTTTCTCATGTGCTACCTACATGTACAAAACCTTATTCCTAAATGCATATTTTGTTCTGAAACTTGTCCTTTATATGTTGTGTATCACCATCTCTGGAGAGTTTTATCTGATTGATGTATAAATTACTTTTAATTTTACAGACTATTATTGTTATACTGAATTTATTATTATATAAATAACTTAATTTTACAGAATCATCTATCAACGCACATCCACAAGTTGAGGAGGAGGATGTGACCTTCCAGATTTCTCAAGTACTGAAACATAGACCAAACAGGCCTGGTGGATCTAGGTACAAGGTAAAATAATTTAAATTTTTATTATTTTTTTCCTAATTGTCCGATATATATATATATATATATATATATATATATATATATATATATATATATATATATATATATATATATATATATATATATATATATATATATATATACCTAGTAGCCAGAACGCACTTCTCAGCCTACTATGCAAGGCCAAATTTGCCTAATAAGCCAAGTTTACCTGAATTAATATATTTTCTATAATTTTTTTCTTATGAAATGATAAAGCTACCCATTTCATTATGTATGAGGTCAATGTTTTTTTATTGGAGTTAAAATTAACGTAGATATATGACCGAACCTAACCAACCCTACCTAACCTAACCTAACCTATCTTTATAGGTTAGGTTAGGTTAGGTAGTAGAGAAAGTTAGGTTAGGTTAGGTTAGGTAGGTTAGGTAGTCGAAAAACAATTAATTCATGAAAACTTGGCTTATTAGGCAAATCGGGCCTTGCATAGTAGGCTGAGAAGTGCGTTCTAGCTATTAGGTACGACATATATATATATATATATATATATATATATATATATATATATATATATATATATATATATGTGTGTGTGTGTGTGTGTGTCGTACCTAGTAGCCAGAACGCACATCTCAGCCTACTATACAAGGCCCGATTTGCCTAATAAGCCAAGTTTTCATGAATTAATGTTTTTTCGACTACCTAACCTAACATTTTCAGCTACCTAACCTAACCTATAAAGATAGTTTAGGTAGGGTTGGTTAGGTTTGGTCATATATCTATATTAATTTTAACTCCAATAAAAAAAGAATTGACCTCATACATAATGAAATGGATAGCTTTATCATTTCATAAGAAAAAAAATAGAGAAAATATATTAATTAATGAAAACTTGGCTTATTAGGCAAATCGGGCCTTGCATAGTAGGCTGAAAAGTGCATTCTGGCTACTAGGTACGACATATATATATATATATATTTATATATATATATATATTTATATATATATATATATAATATATATATATATATTTATATATATATATAATATATATATATATATATATTATATATATATGTCGTACCTAGTAGCCAGAACTCACTTTTTGGCCTACTATTCAAGGCCCGATTTGCCTAATAAGCCAAGTTTTCCTGAATTATTATATTTTTTCTAATTTTTTTCTTATGAAATGATAAAGCTACCCATTTCATTATATATGAGGTCAATTTTTTTTTATTGGAGTTAAAATTAACGTAGATATATGACCGAACCTAACCAACCCTACCTAACCTAACCTAACCTATCTTTATAGGTTAGGTTTGGTTAGGTAGCCGAAAAAGTTAGGTTAGGTTAGGTTAGGTAGGTTAGGTAGTCGAAAAACAATTAATTCATGGAAACTTGGCTTACTAGGCAAATTTGGCCTTGCATAGTAGGCTGAGAAGTGAGTTCTGGCTACTAGGTACGACATATATATATATATATATATATATATATATATATATATATATATATATATATATATATATATATATATATGTCGTACCTAGTAGCCAGAACTCACTTTTCAGCCTACAATGCAAGGCCCAATTTGCCTAATAAGCCAAGTTTTTATGAATTAATATATTTTCTCTAATTTTTTTCTTATGCAATGATAAAGCAACCTATTTCATTATGTAAGAGGTCAATTTTTTTTTATTGGAGTTAAAATTAACGTAGATATATGACCGAACCTAACCAACCCTACCTAACCTAACCTAACCTATCTTTATAGGTTAGGTTAGGTTAGGTAGCCGAAAAAGTTAGGTTAGGTTAGGTTAGGTAGGTTAGGTAGTCGAAAAGCAATTAATTCGTGAAAACTTGGCTTATTAGGCAAATCGGGCCTTGCATAGTAGGCTCAGAAGTGAGTTCTGGCTACTAGGTACGACATATATATATATATATATATATATATATATATATATATATATATATATATATATATATATATATATATATATATATATATATATAGTGTGTGTGTAAATACCTAAGTGTAGTTACAGGATGAGACCGTCTTCCCAGCACTCTTTGTAATATAACGCTTTGAAACTACTGACAGTCTTGGCCTCCACCACCTTCTCACCTAACTTGTTCCAACCGTCTACCACGCTATTTGCGAAAGTGAATTTTCTTATATTTCTTTAGCATCTGTGTTAAGCTTGTTTCAATCTATGACCTCCTGTTCTTGAAGTTCCAGGTCTCAGGAAATCTTCGCTGTCGTTTTTATCAATTCCTGATACTATTTTGTATGTAGTGATCATATCACCTCTTTCTTCTGTCTTTTAGTTTTGGCATATTTAATGCCTCTAACCTCTCCTCGTAGCTCTTGCCCTTCAGTTCTGGGAGCCACTTAGTAGCATGTCTTTGCTCCTTTTCCAGTTTGTTGATGTGCTTCTTAAGATATGGGCCAACTTCTGTTGTTGGGCACCACACAACAGCTGCATATTCTAGCTTTGGCGTAACAAAAGTCATGAACAATTTCTTTAGTATATCACCATCCATGTATTTAAACGCAATTCTAAAGTTAGAAAGCGTAGCATAGGCTCCTCGCACAATATTCTTTATGTGGTTCTCAGGTGATAGTTTTCTATCTAAAACCACCCCTAGATCTCTTTCTTTATCAGAATTCTTTAAAGATTTCTCACATAATGTATAGGTTGTGTGGGGTCTATGTTCTCCTGTTCCACATTCCATAACATGGCATTTATTAACATTAAATTCCATTTGCCAAGTGGTGCTCCATATACTTATTGTATCCAGGTTTTCTTGAAGGGCATGACAATCATCTAAATTTCTTATCCTTCCTATTATCTTAGCATCATCAGCAAACATGTTCATGTAATTCTGTATACCAACTGGTAGATCATTTATGTAGACAATAAACATCACTGGTGCAAGAACTGAACCCTGTGGTACTCCACTTGTGACATTTCTCCAGTCCGATACATTGCCTCTGAATACTGCCCTCATTTTTCTATCAGTCAGAAAATTTTTCATCCATGTTAGAAGCTTACCTGTCACCCCTCCAATATTTTCCAGTTTCCAGAACAACCTCTTATGTCGAACTCTGTCGAAAGCATTTTTTAGGTCCAGATAGATGCAGTCAACCCAACCATCTCTTTCCTGTAATATATCTGTTGCTCGATCATAGAAACTGAGTAAATTCGATACACAGGATCTTCCAAATCGAAAACCATACTGTCTGTCTGAAATTATATCATTTCTCTCCAGGTGTTCTACCCATTTAGTTTTAATTATTTTTTCCAATATTCCAATTCCAATTTTTTCCAATAATGTGTGTGTGTGTATGTATATTTGTGTTGTTGAATATGACCGAAAGTCATAGTCTTTCTGCCCCTCTCCTTACTGCTATTGTTGTTTCTCGCATCTTTGTATTGCTTGTATGTTTGGGCAATTTTTCCCTTTTTCCTAGTTCTGCATCTCTGCTTTAGTATAAATTTTGTTGTGCCATTATCATATATTTCACAAAACTTGACATACATCTCATTTACTTCATGTCCTAACAGCAAGTGTTTGTCAAATTCCTTAAGGAAATATCTGAGTTCCCCATAATGACCTCTCCACAAGTCAGGTTTTTCAACTGCTTCAAGCTCATTTTCTTCCAGATTATAATGCATTGCATACTTTATTCCCAAAAAGACATGGTCACTTTTACCCAAGTGACAATGTCACTTGGGTAAAAGGAGGGAGGTACTGAAAGGAGGAAAAGGGAGGTACCAAAGGAGGGAGGTACTGAATGATAAATATATCTTTCTCTTTCCTGGTAAATATAATATCCAGCATGGAGGGAACATCCCCTTCCCTCATCCTCGTAGCTTGTTTAACATGTAGAAACATGAATGTTTACAGGGTGAGGTTTACGAAATTATATATATATATATATATATATATATATATATATATATATATATATATATATATATATATATATATATATATATATATATATATAATATATATATATATATATATATATATATATATATATATATATATAATATATAAAGTTTGTGTGTGTGTAATTTATATAAATAAATAATTAAATATTAATTTTGTTAATATCTTTTCAGGGAAAGCTTGCAAGTACAATTCGTATACAAGAGGGGCAACAAGAGCCAGAGGATGTCTACTAAGAAAATATATAAGTCTTTATCCTCACACTCTTGATATATGGTCTTCTCTGGTCTCTTTATTTTCTCTCCTCACAAATGTCCTTTTTTTTTATTTCTTTTACGTTTCTCTCCTGTTTTTCTTAACGTTTAATCTCTCCTTTCCTCCTCTCTCCTAACACCTCTCGTTTCCTGTCTCTTCTAGCTTCTCTCTTCCTTTACTTTTTATATTTGTGGTATTCATTTATGTCATTTTTATCTTGTATATTTTTCTTGTATTTTTTTCTTATCTTGTGTTTCTCTTCCCCTTCTCTTCAATGATTTCTCATTTCTCTCCTCTCTCTGTTGTTTCTGTTCTGTCTTCTCTCTCCTTGCCTTAATTTTGTTCTGTCTCCTCTTTTGTTGTGTGTGTGTCTTTCTGTCTCTGTCTGTCTGTCTCTCTCTCTCTCTCTCTCTCTCTCTCTCTCTCTCTCTCTCTCTCTCTCTCTCTCTCTCTCTCTCTCTCTCTCTCTCTCTCTCTCTCTCTGGCTCTCTTGCTCTCTCTCTCTGGCTCTCTCTCTCTCTCGCTCTCTCTCTCTGGCTCTCTTGCTCTGGCTCTCTGGCTCTCTCTCTCTCTGGCTCTCTCTCTCTCTCTGGCTCTCTTGCTCTCTCTGGCTCTCTTGCTCTCTCTGGCTCTCTTGCTCTCTCTCTGGCTCTCTTGCTCTCTCTCTCTCTCTCTGGCTCTCTTGCTCTCTCTCTCTGGCTCTCTCTCTCTCTCTCTCTCTCTCTCTGGCTCTCTCTGGCTCTCTCTCTCTCTCTGGCTCTCTCTTTCTCTCTGGCTCTCTCTCTCTCTCTGGCTCTGGCTCTCTCTCTCTGGCTCTGGCCCTCTCTCTCTCTCCCCCTCTCTTTCTCTGGCTCTCTCTGGCTCTCGCTCTCTCTGGCTCTCGCTCTCTGGCTCTCTCTCTCTGGCTCTCTCTCTCTGGCTCTCTCTCTCTGGCTCTCTCTCTCTGGCTCTGACTCTCTCTCTAGCTCTGACTCACTCTCTCTCTGGCTCTGGCTCACGCTCTCTCTCTCTGGCTTTCTCTCTCTCTCTCTGGCTCTGGCTCTCTCTCTCTGGCTCTGGCTCTCTCTCTCTCTCTGGCTCTCTCTCTCTCTCTCTGGCTCTCTCTCTCTCTCTGGCTCTCTCTTTCTCTCTGGCTCTCTCTTTCTCTCTGGCTCTCTCTTTCTTTCTGGCTCTCGCTCTCTCTCTCTGGCCCTCTCTCTCCCCCTCTCTTTCTCTCTTTCTCTGGCTCTCTCGCTCTCTCTGGCTCTCGCTCTCTCTGGCTCTCGCTCTCTGGCTCTCTCTCTGGCTCTCTCTCTCTCTGGCTCTCTCTCTCTCTGGCTCTCTCTGGCTCTGGCTCTCTCTCTCTGGCTCTGACTCTCTCTCTAGCTCTGACTCACTCTCTCTCTGGCTCTGGCTCACGCTCTCTCTCTCTGGCTCTCTCTCTCTCTGGCTCTGGCTCTCTCTCTCTCTGGCTCTCTCTCTCTCTGGCTCTCTCTTTCTCTCTGGCTCTCTTTCTCTCTGGCTCTCTCTCTCTCTGGCTCTGGCTCTCTCTCTCTCTCTCTCTGGCTCTGACTCTCTCTCTGGCTCTGGCTCACGCTCTCTCTCTGGCTCTCGCTCTCTCTCTCTGGCTCTCATATTTCATTTGATTTAAAAATGTCTGAGATTTTTACTTAATCTAAGTTATATTGCATGGTGCTAATATGAATATTATACATGACTTTTTTCTTTTCTTTCTCTCTCTCTTTCTCCCTTTCTTTCTTTCTCTTTCTTTCCTTCTCTCTCTCTTTTTCTTTCTCTTTCTACATGAATATTATACTTGACTGTTTACATTCACTTGTAGATTTTTATTTTTAGTTAATTAGTCCTAAACTTTTGATTAATAGATTTTTATTATTAGTCATAGAAAAACTATAGTGTTATATGTATACTCGGAAAATTTTACTTGTTTTAATTTTAAGTAACAATAACTGCTTGTAACGTCAGACTGATCTCAGCATGACATGAATCACAGGCTGCTTGATCACAAAATCTATTGTGTTCACACATTGCTTATATAGATTTTTATAGATTTTTAAATTTTTACTTTTATATTCTGTTATAGATATAGTCTATATATTTCGAGCTATTACATATATTTTGTTGTATTACTCATTCTTAATTAAATAAATATAATATTTTAATTCTCTTTTTGTACCCTATTTATTTGTAATTTACACATACATATACAGGATGTCCATTTCTTTCTCAGATATGTCTTCTTTCTTTCTCTCCCTTTCTATTTCAGATATGAATTAAAAAATTATTATACCCTAATTTACCCTAAAGGTTTTAATGTAGGTAATTAAAAGATTATAAAAAAGTTTTTAGAAATGTTAATTATTAACGTTCTAAGGTTGTATATAAAAGTTCTCAAAAAAACTTTTCTAAACGTAATTATAAACGTGCTGAAAACAATGAAATGTCGTTTTTAGGATGTTTTAAAAACATGAAAATGTTTGCTGGGACTGTCCCATGGAGCATCCCAGCAAACACAGAACGTTTGTGGACGTTTTTAAATGGTCCCACAAAGGTAATACTGTAACTTTTGACATAAATACGTATATCTGACGTTCTTAAAACCAAAGGATATAACTAAAAACATATATTCTTGAGACACAATTTTTTAAGATTTATGTAAAAATTTAAAAATAATAGTAAATGCTATGGAATTATAATGTTTTCATGCTTTATATTTAAGAATAAATAATTTTCAGTCAACATTTAGTTTTTTTTGTTTACTTTCTGTAAAGCTATCCAATTTACGTTCTTATAACATAAATATAACATTTATATGACGTCAGTATAACGTTATTTACACGACATCATTACGTTATTATGATGTTATATTAACGTATAATTCCTGTGTGAAAACCAGAATATATATTGAACTTTATGTTTTAAACCTTGTAAAGTTATCATAAAACTTGGAATAAGACGGTAAGCATGCTTTACTTATGAAAATATACAAACAAATCAACAAAAACATTTTAACATAAAAACATGAACATGAATAAAAACATGAATGAATTTGTAAAGAATTTTTTAATTTGAGTTAAACTAAATACAAACGTAATATGTTTTGCTAACGCAAAAATATATTCCCGAGGTATTGTAATTGCAAATACATATTTAATACAATTATTTGTATCATTTTTTTTATTTTAGATTTCCGTATTGCTTGATAATATATAATAGCGTTTAGATAATGCTAGCGCTGGACATTCTTTAGGCTCGTTGCATGTTGTGGTAGTCGCCGCCATTTTAAAACCGTGTCGAGAGGGACTGCTGTTGGCTTATCCACAAAATCCTGCTGCATCTTCAATAGTTAAGGTAACTGTTTTCTTTTATTTGCTCTTAGACATGTGTAGTATATATATAAGCTTGTGGTGGTAGGCTGGATGGTGTGTTGATGGCCCTGGCTGGAGGTGTGTTGATGGTGGTGTTGTGTTGATGGCCCTGGCTAGAGGTGTGTTGATGGTGGTGTTGAGTTGATGGCCCTGGAGGCGTGTTGGTGGCCCTGGAGGTGTGTTGATGGCCCTGGAGACGTGTTGGTGGCCCTGGAGGTGTGTTGGTGGCCCTGGAGGTGTGTTGGTGGCCCTGGAGGTGTGTTGGTGGCCCTGGCTGGAGGTGTGTTGATGGTGGTGTTGTGTTGATGGCCCTGGAGGCGTGTTGATGGCCCTGGAGGTGTGTTGGTGGCCCTGGAGGTGTGTTGGTGGCCCTGGAGGTGTGTTGGTGGCCCTGGCTGGAGGTGTGTTGATGGTGGTGTTGTGTTGATGGCCCTGGAGGCGTGTTGATGGCCCTGGAGGTGTGTTGGTGGCCCTGGAGGTGTGTTGGTGGCCCTGGAGGTGTGTTGGTGGCCCTGGCTGGAAGTGTGTTGATGGTGGTGTTGTGTTGATGGCCCTGGAGGCGTGTTGATGGCCCTGGAGGTGTGTTGGTGGCCCTGGAGGTGTGTTGGTGGCCCTGGAGGTGTGTTGGTGGCCCTGGCTGGAGGTGTGTTGATGGTGGTGTTGTGTTGATGGCCCTGGAGGCGTGTTGATGGCCCTGGAGGTGTGTTGGTGGCCCTAGCTGGAGGTGTGTTGATGGCCCTGGAGGTGTGTTGGTGGCCCTAGCTGGAGGTGTGTTGATGGCCCTATATATATATATATATATATATATATATATATATATATATATATATATATATATATATATATATATATATATATATATATATATTATGAATATCAGAGGTCCCAGGACATTGGACCCAGGACAATTATTGTGCATGTGTAGTATGTATATTTATGTAGTATATTTGGCATATTTTTTGGCATTTAGTTAATGCCAGTTAGTGGCATGTCTCTGCACCGTTTCCAGTTTGTTGATATGCTTCTTAAGATATGGGCACCATACAACTGCTGCATACTCCAACTTTGGTCTAACAAAAATTGTGAACAATTTCAAAATTTCTGTTGAAGAAATCCTGTTTCCTAGTTCTGCATCTGTTTTGGTATAACACCTCCTTTTTTTCACACCTCTATTTTTTACATTCATCAATGTTTCGGTACGTGCAATAGTATGTATTGTTTCATTGCAGATAACAGCATTTAAATTTTGTTTGTTTCTTAGACTTAGACTCGTACTACCAAGTTGCTGTTGGCAATTGGATAATTTTTTTATGAAGTCATTTGTTATTTTTTCCCCTATAGTAATTTATGCTTTTGATCTCAATTAGTTTTATATCCTAGCTTTTTAATTTTTTCCCCTTATATATTGCCATCTTATCTGTCTGCTTTACATGGCTTAAGCAGAGTCATGTCTGCTTAAGCCTTTGTTATTTTACTATTTTACCTGTTTTAATTATTATTTGTTTTCAAAGTTTAGTTTACCCCATTTTATTTGCTTTTTGCAGTACAGTACTTTACTAATAATCTTGTAATAGTAATTGGTAATGTAGCACTTGGCCTTTCTCCTTCAGAATATATGCACACATTATAGAAAAAGGAAGAGAATACCACACAAGATGGCAGCGTATGTCACGGGCCAAAAAGCGACGCCTAAAAGAACAGGCGTCCCAGCGTGGCAAAAATGAAAATAGTGATGAGGTTGAGATTCAGTTGTTGAATCAGGATCCTTTGGCCAATGTTACAACAAACAGCATAGACGATGACCATGCTGCATTGTCATCTAATTCAGAACCTAATATTGGTTGTGGAGCCAATGAAGATGCATCATCTCTGGAAAGTCAGAGAGAGAGAGAGAGATTGGACTTGGGACATGATTGATGAGCATGACCCAATATCATCAGAGTCAGAGAGCAGTGGTGATGAGGATGATAAATCATTATCAGATGTATTGTTAGTATGGGTTAATAAATATGGCATAACACACAATGCCATTGATAATTTATTAAAAAAATTGAGAAAACAGGGACATGCTGACTTGCCAAAAACAGCTCGTTCGTTACTGAATACAGTTAAACATATACCTACTGAGACTAAATCAGGCATGATGTATATCTACTTGGGGTTAGAGGAGGAAATGTTGAAAACTTTAAGGCTGTATCCTAAATCAACAATAAGAGATTTGGCAGAAATATCTTTAATTTGCAACATTGATGGTTTGCCAATATTTAGAAGTAAAAATGAAAGTTTATGGCCTGTTCTTTGTGCTATCAATAATGTCAAACCTATAAGAGTTTTCCCAGTAGTCCTCACATACGGAAGCTCTAAACCTAGTGATTTAGATTTTTTAAATGAATCCATTCAGGATTTGAAAAAAAATATGCACTATGGATTTAAAAATGATGACAAAACATTGCCAGTAAAACTAAAAGGAGTCATATGTGATGCCCCAGCAAAAGCAATGGTGAAGGCAATCAAACTCCACTCTGGCTACTTTGGGTGTGATAGATGTACCCAAGAGGGTGTTTGGAATGGAAGAATGACTTATCAACAAGTGAAAAATTTACAACTCATAACAGATGAAGATTTTCGTAATCAATCTAATTCTCAACATCACCATGGTAGATCACCATTCTGTGACTTAAATATAAATATGGTGAGTACTTTTCCCATAGACTATATGCATCAGATATGTCTTGGGGTTATGAAAAGGTTACTTCTTGCCTGGATACGAAATAAAAACGTAAAATTATGTGCTCGCCAAGTTGATGAAATTAGTCAGCGTCTAATTCAACTAACACAATTTGTGCCTATGCACTTTGCACGTAAACCTCGAAGTCTTTCAGAGGTTGATAGATGGAAAGCGACTGAATACAGGCAACTCCTTCTCTACACCGGTAAGATTGTACTGAAGGGAATCTTACCCAAAGAATTGTATGACCATTTCCTGACTCTGAGTGTAGCCATTTCTATTCTTGTATCACCTAAATTGATTCAGTTAAATTACAGCCAATATGCACATGATCTTTTGCTGTACTTTGTGTTAAAGGCTCGTGAGCTGTATGGTAAGGATTTTTTAGTGTACAATGTACACTGCCTAACACACATATCCTCTGATGCCAAAGAGTTTGGTAGTTTGGACAGATGTTCAGCATTTCCATTTGAAAATTACCTGCAGCAGGTTAAGAATATGGTTCGATCAAGTAAAAACCCTCTTGTTCAAATTGCAAAGAGGCTGAAAGAGATGCAGCATGCTCAAAGGATTTATACACCAAATACAGAACATAAAATATATACCAAGGCACCAAACAATGCCTATTTGCTGAATAATGAAACTTGCTGCCAAGTTTTGGACACTGTCAGTGACACCGATGAAAATGGAGACAGCATGTTCCTTTGCAGGGTATATTCGAGAAGTATACCTCTCTTTGAGAAACCTTGTAACTCCAAATTAATTGGAGCATTTAAGGTTCTTACTAGGAATTCATCCATGAAGGTGATTCCAGCAAGAAAACTAAACCGCACAGGTATGATGATCGAGACAGAAAGCGCAAATACTTTTCTGTCAATACTACATGACTTATGACAAGTACGTATTTAAATACTGTATCCATGCTTTAATAATAGTTTGAACTAATATTGTAAGTTAATGAGATTCACAATTTTGTTTTTTATTAAAGCTATTATCTTTTGACCAATATTTACCTGTTTAAAAATCCCATTACCCTGTATTTCATGAAAATTATTAATATTTTGAGAGCACATTAAGAGATAAAACTGTATTAAGCCTTTTAGTCCATACATGGCAGCTACTGTTTATACCAACCGAAAATCATTTACAAATGTGGCTAATCTATGATTGACACAATCAAGTAAATCTATTACCAACTTTATGCTAATTTTTTTTTGGGGGGAGAACAACCCTTAATAAGATTTTTCAATTTTGTAGATGACATCTGAAAAGCGGTATGCAGTGGTAGGCTTCAATGATCGTAGTGTGGGTATCATCTCCACAACCTGGATTGAAAAATCTGATGATGTAAGCATTACTTTGAAACTAAAAAATTGCATATATTGAGTTGCTTTAAAAATATTCCAAATTAGTGCTAAAATTAGCATGTAACAGTTTATTTTGACTTTTCAGGAAAAAATATTGTGCTGGTGGCCACAGAGCAGGCATACAGTTAGTGCCCAAAAGCACGAAAAGCCAGACACGACAAATTGGCGAGTGCATGTCGTATCAACAATACTATCAACAACTGGTAGGTATTAAATTTATAATTATTAAGATTTAAGATACAAGACACCTATTCATTCATTCACCATAACTTTAACACTGCAGACAAAAACAGCATTATAATTATATTTTAATCACAAGATGGGTTTCCTCATAGCTACTTAAGACTTTTGTGCCCCAGTTATAAGTTCCAAATCATGTACGTCGTTTTATTAAACATCTCTTTAGGAAGCTGATTTAAGTTATTTCTTAGTGTTCACTACTCTACTAGGTAACGATAAATATATATCTCGCTGATATATTACTAATTATATTCAATTATTACAGATGATTTTGACGTTGCAAAACGAAGATGCTTAGCTGCGGAAGACACTTCAAATGTCGAAACTGAAGACGATATGGGCTATCCTCGACAACGAAAAAGGAAACCATGCTTCAAATATGAAGAAGAGAATTCCGAGAATAACAAACGTAAGCATTGATAACCTACTACAGTAATTTAAAAAAAATTTGCAACTTGAAAAATGCCATTCAATACATTAAGCAATTTAAATAATTTCAGGCAATCATCACTCGTCTCAATCCAAGAAGAAGTGTTCGCCATCTTCATATGAGAATACACCTTGAAAAGAAATAAGTCCTCCGCAAATACCATATTATTCTGGTATATTAAGTGAATGTAAGGATTAGTAGTAAATAACATTAAAAGTTCTAAATTGATATTTAACCATGCTTCCTTTGTTTGGTTATTTATGCTTTTGGTTTAAAAAAAACTAAAAACTGCTCTAAACTTAGTTCTTGCTGTTTTTTTTTGTTTTGTTTTTTTTAATTCCTTCTGGAAGTACTAGAAGCTTTGAGTAATTTTTATGCTTATCTGGAATTTCTGTATAGAAATATGTGTTTATTTCTAATTGTTTAATATTAAGTATATTATTCTTTTATGTGCATATGGGGTCTAGTGAACTTCTCCCACTTTGTCTAGCAGGTGCTTTTCACTTGTCACAGTTCAGGGAAATTTTGGTTTTCCTTTGATCTAGTCACTAGAAACAAGCAGGTTTGTTATTACTTTTCTTTTTGTTTGTCCCTTACGTGTTAATTTGTCCTTTATCTTACCTTTACCTTACGTGTTAATTTGTCCCTTACCTTAAGTTAATTTTTAAAATATGTATCCCATATTGACCCCCACCTCTCTCATGTTAGTTCAAACTATATTAAAGTCTTAAAAATATTATTTGGTTAAAAAGTGTTTGAAATAAACATAACTCCTTTTCAGCTAATAGAACAGTCCTACAAAAGCAGTCTCCAGTGAAGACTACACTTCACAATACACCGTTGACGCCATCAGTATTTCTTCATGAAGGTAATAAGTAATTATTTAAAATATATATCATGTTGACCCACTCTCTCATGTTGACCCTCATTCTCTCTCTCATGTTGACCTCCCTTTTCTCATGTTGAAATTTGTTTTGTTAATTTTGTTCTGTCACCTCTTCTTATTCTGTGTGTATGTGTCTGTCTGTCTCTGTATGTCTCTCTATCTTTCTTTTCTTTCTTTTTCTTTATTTATTTCTTTCTTTTCTTTTTTCTTCTCTTCTCATGTTGGCCCTCCTCTCTCTCATGATAACCCCCCCCCCCTCTCTGATGTTGGCTCACCCTCTTTCTGATGTTGGGTAGTTTAAATGTGATGTAGACATATAGTATAACTTATAATATTAGTATGCAGTAGTAAAAGCTCATGAAATTTGTTGATTATACAGTACAGTAGTTATATTTTAATAGCTAAATCTTGCAATCTTAAAGACAATGAGCTGGTCACGCCAAGTACTTCAGTCGTTAGGACTCCAAGGTCAAGGAATTTATTCGACCCAAAGTCACCAGACAAGAACGATGGGAGTTTGAAAGAAATGATGCAGAATATGAGTAAGTTTTGAAAGTTTAATTAATTTATTATGTAGCCTATAACCTATATGTACCCTATGGGTGATAGGCATAAGTTTCATGTTCAAGTAGACTGCAAACTGAGCAGGTTAGATTGCTGAATTTGCTTCCAATTATATAAGCAGTTTCATAATTACTAAGAAATTATCCCATTATCTATCACATCAGTCATAGCCTACTTTTTGGGTGCTTTCTCAGTGTCAGTTATTTTAAAATATACTTTATAATGCTTTTATTTTAAATGTACATTCAAGATATGTAATATAATAGCATGTACACTTTCTATATACTGTATAAATTTCCAGGTAACATGTTGCAGGCCATATACACTGAAGTGAATGAACAGAAAAGTGATGTGAAGATATTGAAAGCAACTTTGACTACAAAAGAAACAGACAAGATCATAGAAGATCTAATACCAAATCCTATTGCTGCAGAAGGTGATCTTAATGTTCTCAATAGGAAGTTAGCGGAATCGAGTTTCAGAACAAAATTTGTAAGTGGTATTTTAACAGTAATGTTTCCTTCAATTTTTCATCTTAAATATTACAGATATTTGCTAATTTTCTAATTAAAATTTTTTGATAGTTCATGCAGAAAAGATAAAATTGCTAAATAATAAGAATAATGATATAATCTTGTTTATATAGGATAGGATAAAATATAACACTTATGTATTTGTAAATTATGTAATATTAACACAGAGTCTTTCACACTCTCCTGAGTGCTTTCTCAAGGTCTTGAGTGTATGGTTAGGATGAGGCTTACATTTCAACGACTATATTTCTCTTGCTAATTTTGTTAGTCGTTGAGATGTATCTCTTCATAACACATACACTTATCTGCTTGATGGGGGTCTGGGAGTTCTTCTACTCCCCAAGCCCGGCCCGAGGCTAGGCTTGACTTGAGAACTTTGGTCCAGTGCTTGGTGATTGTGGGGATTATCATAGAGGATTACATGCTGTTATGGAAATAGTCAACTAGAGGGTTATTTTGTAGACCCAGGTCAATATTGAAATCACCTCCTAGAATGATGTGATTTTTGTTGAGATGTTATTTATGATAAGATGCCTTATCATAAGTTGATATATATATATATATATATATATATATATATATATATATATATATATATATATATATATATATATATATATATATATATATATGTTTCATTGAATATGACCGCATATTCTGTATTTATTATTTTCTGGTTTAGGGCTTCTATCCCTCTAACTATTTTCTTAGCATCAGGGCTTAATTGAAATAGGAGTTCTCCAAAACTCATTTTCGTACTTTTAAGGTGAAGAAAAGAAGTGATTTACTATAGAGTGTATTACACTTATTTATATAATTTGCACGACGTTTCGAACCTCCATGGTTCATTCTCAAGTGAACAGATCTTACAATACTAGTTGATTTTATACCCGCACTGGGTCAGGTGATAATACAATGAAGGTGAAAACATGGGGGGATACATAAGGGATAAATGTGAGGTGAAACATAGAGGCTGCAGAAGGCTTATTGGCCCATACGAGGCATCTCCTATCTAAACAAAGATTAATCCAGTGTAATTGGCATGTTATGTTGGACATTGTCTTCTGTGTTGGCATCGATATGTTCTTGTCTTGTCCTTACTCTCATGGTAGGTAGAGTAAATAGTTCCGTGATTTGGGTGTTCATGGTAGGTCGCTCTATTCTTATGTGAATTGCCTCAAGAATTTGTAATCTTCTTGCATCTTGGGTTTTGTCTATTATGCAAGTATTCTTGTTCAACATTTCTCTTGTTAGAAACATTTCTCTTGTTTTCTCTTGTTGTTCTCTCTAAGAGAACTAACTCTAAGAGAACTCTCTAAGAGTATTGTTAGATCTGTTCACTTGAGAATGAACCATGGAGGTTCGAAACGTCGTGCAAATTATATAAATAAGTGTAATACACTCTATAGTAAATCACTTCTTTTCTTCACCTTAAAAGTACGAAAATGAGTTTTGGAGAACTCCTATTTCAATTAAGCCCTGATGCTAAGAAAATAGTTAGAGGGATAGAAGCCCTAAACCAGAAAATAATAAATACAGAATATGCGGTCATATTCAATGAAACATGTTTGAAAGAAAACCTGCTGCCAGTATACACCAATATATATATATATATATATATATATATATATATATATATATATATATATATATATATATATTAGTATATTTTGGTAGCAGTCTTTCCTGTAGACATATATTATTAAATATGACCGAAAAAGTAAGATTAATAATTCTAACACGAATTTTCTCAATCTTTCGTACATTATGCTTCACTGTTGGAGGTAAATCAAAAATCACTTCTCCAAAATTCATTTTTATTTCTAGTCTGACGCGACACGGGCGCGTTTCGTAAAACTTATTACATTTTCAAAGACTTCACAAATACACAACTGATTAGAACTTGCGTTTCCCTGATTTTATATCTACATTTGAGTGAGGTGGGAAGGGTGATGTGGCATTACATTTGAGTGAGGTGGGAAGGATGATGTGGCATTAACACAAGACAGAACACTAGAGGATATTAATAGGGTATTAAAAGTATCAACACAAGACAGAACAGAAACAATGGGTATTGAATAGAAGTGTTTGTAGAAAGCCTATTGGTCCATATTTCTTGATGCTTCTATATTGGAGCGGAGTCTTGAGGTGGGTAGAATATAGTTGTGCAATAATTGGCTGTTGATTGCTGGTGTTGACTTCTTGATGTGTAGTGCCTCGCAAACGTCAAGCCGCCTGCTATCGCTGTATCTATCGATGATTTCTGTGTTGTTTACTAGGATTTCTCTGGGGATGGTTTGGTTATGGGAAGAGATTATATGTTCCTTAATGGAGCCCTGTTGTTTATGCATCGTTAAACGCCTAGAAAGAGATGTTGTTGTCTTGCCTATATACTGGGTTTTTTGGAGCTTACAGTCCCCAAGTGGGCATTTGAAGGCATAGACGACGTTAGTCTCTTTTAAAGCGTTCTGTTTCGTGTCTGGAGAGTTTCTCATGAGTAGGCTGGCCGTTTTTCTGGTTTTATAGTAAATCGTCAGTTGTATCCTCTGATTTTTGTCTGTAGGGATAACGTTTCTATTAACAATGTCTTTCAGGACCCTTTCCTCTGTTTTATGAGCTGTGGAAAAGAAGTTCCTGTAAAATAGTCTAATAGGGGGTATAGGTGTTGTGTTAGTTGTCTCTTCGGAGGTTGCATGGCTTTTCACTTTCCTTCTTATGATGTCTTCGATGAAACCATTGGAGAAGCCGTTATTGACTAGAACCTGCCTTACCCTACAGAGTTCTTCGTCGACTTGCTTCCATTCTGAGCTGTGGCTGAGAGCACGGTCGACGTATGCGTTAACAACACTCCTTTTGTACCTGTCAGGGCAGTCGCTGTTGGCATTTAGGCACATTCCTATGTTTGTTTCCTTTGTGTAGACTGCAGTGTGGAAACCTCCGCCCTTTTCCATGACTGTTACATCTAGAAAAGGCAGCTTCCCATCCTTTTCCGTCTCGTAAGTGAAACGCAGCACGGAACTCTGCTCAAATGCCTCCTTCAGCTCCTGCAGATGTCTGACATCAGGTACCTGTGTAAAAATGTCGTCAACATACCTGCAGTATATGGCCGGTTTCAAGTTCATGTCGACTAAGACTTTTTGCTCGATGGTACCCATGTAGAAGTTTGCAAACAGGACACCTAGGGGAGAACCCATGGCGACCCCATCTACTTGCTTATACATGTGCCCATCCGGGCTCAAGAAGGGTGCCTCTTTAGTACAAGCTTGGAGTAGTTTCCTCAGAATACTTTCTGGCATGTCAAGAGGAGTACAGGCTGGATCACGATACACTCTGTCGGCTATCATTCCGATTGTCTCGTCCACAGGTACGTTGGTAAACAGCGATTCTACGTCCAACGAGGCTCTTATCCCTGTGGCCCGTGCGCCCCGCAGTAAGTCCACAAATTCCTTTGGAGACTTCAGGCTGAAGGCGCAAGGAACATAAGGAGTCAGCAGGCCGTTGAGTCGCTTCGCCAATCAAAGGAAAGTGGAGTTGGAAATTCTGTTGGACGACATATTCGACCTCGAGACACAAAAGAAGGTCACTACCAAAGATACCTTACAAGCAGAACTTATTGCAGAAGGAGGAAAGAATCGAGGCAACTACAGAAGCACCATACTGTCCCCCGAGCTTAGAGTGGCAGCTAAAAGCCTTCGTGAGAACAAGGAGATAGTTGTCAGGAGAGGTGACAAGTCGCCAATATATGTCATTCTTCAAAAAGACGAATATCTGGCGAAAATGAACATCATACTCTCTGACCAAACTAAGTTCCAAAGGGTAACGAAGGACACTACAGCCGAATTAAAAGCAAAGGTCAACAAACTGATCGAAACTGTGAACGCCAAGAAATCCGGACTCCACCTGCCAAAGATCATTGGGGAATATAAACCTGGATATGCGTATGGAAATGTCAAGACGCACAAGCCTGGAAACCCACTTCGGCCAATCATTAGCCAGATACCCACACCCACGTACAGATTGGCGAAGCGACTCAACGGCCTGCTGACTCCTTATGTTCCTTGCGCCTTCAGCCTGAAGTCTCCAAAGGAATTTGTGGACTTACTGCGGGGCGCACGGGCCACAGGGATAAGAGCCTCGTTGGACGTAGAATCGCTGTTTACCAACGTACCTGTGGACGAGACAATCGGAATGATAGCCGACAGAGTGTATCGTGATCCAGCCTGTACTCCTCTTGACATGCCAGAAAGTATTCTGAGGAAACTACTCCAAGCTTGTACTAAAGAGGCACCCTTCTTGAGCCCGGATGGGCACATGTATAAGCAAGTAGATGGGGTCGCCATGGGTTCTCCCCTAGGTGTCCTGTTTGCAAACTTCTACATGGGTACCATCGAGCAAAAAGTCTTAGTCGACATGAACTTGAAACCGGCCATATACTGCAGGTATGTTGACGACATTTTTACACAGGTACCTGATGTCAGACATCTGCAGGAGCTGAAGGAGGCATTTGAGCAGAGTTCCGTGCTGCGTTTCACTTACGAGACGGAAAAGGATGGGAAGCTGCCTTTTCTAGATGTAACAGTCATGGAAAAGGGCGGAGGTTTCCACACTGCAGTCTACACAAAGGAAACAAACATAGGAATGTGCCTAAATGCCAACAGCGACTGCCCTGACAGGTACAAAAGGAGTGTTGTTAACGCATACGTCGACCGTGCTCTCAGCCACAGCTCAGAATGGAAGCAAGTCGACGAAGAACTCTGTAGGGTAAGGCAGGTTCTAGTCAATAACGGCTTCTCCAATGGTTTCATCGAAGACATCATAAGAAGGAAAGTGAAAAGCCATGCAACCTCCGAAGAGACAACTAACACAACACCTATACCCCCTATTAGACTATTTTACAGGAACTTCTTTTCCACAGCTCATAAAACAGAGGAAAGGGTCCTGAAAGATATTGTTAATAGAAACGTTATCCCTACAGACAAAAATCAGAGGATACAACTGACGATTTACTATAAAACCAGAAAAACGGCCAGCCTACTCATGAGAAACTCTCCAGACACGAAACAGAACGCTTTAAAAGAGACTAACGTCGTCTATGCCTTCAAATGCCCACTTGGGGACTGTAAGCTCCAAAAAAACCCAGTATATAGGCAAGACAACAACATCTCTTTCTAGGCGTTTAACGATGCATAAACAACAGGGCTCCATTAAGGAACATATAATCTCTTCCCATAACCAAACCATCGCCAGAGAAATCCTAGTAAACAACACAGAAATCATCGATAGATACAGCGATAGCAGGCGGCTTGACGTTTGCGAGGCACTACACATCAAGAAGTCAACACCAGCAATCAACAGCCAATTATTGCACAACTATATTCTACCCACCTCAAGACTCCGCTCCAATATAGAAGCATCAAGAAATATGGACCAATAGGCTTTCTACAAACACTTCTATTCAATACCCATTGTTTCTGTTCTGTCTTGTGTTGATACTTTTAATACCCTATTAATATCCTCTAGTGTTCTGTCTTGTGTTAATGCCACATCATCCTTCCCACCTCACTCAAATGTAATGCCACATCACCCTTCCCACCTCACTCAAATGTAGATATAAAATCAGGGAAACGCAAGTTCTAATCAGTTGTGTATTTGTGAAGTCTTTGAAAATGAAATAAGTTTTACGAAACGCGCCCGTGTCGCGTCAGACTAGAAATAAAAATGAATTTTGGAGAAGTGATTTTTGATTTACCTCCAACAGTGAAGCATAATGTACGAAAGATTGAGAAAATTCGTGTTAGAATTATTAATCTTACTTTTTCGGTCATATTTAATAATATATATATATATATATATATATATATATATATATATATATATATATATATATATATATATATATATATATATATATATATATGTATATGTATACATACACATACATACATACATACACACATACATCTTGAGGTTATCTTGAGATGATTTCGGGGCTTTTTAGTGTCCCCGCGGCCCGGTCCTCGACCAGGCCTCCACCCCCAGGAAGCAGCCCGTGACAGCTGACTAACTCCCAGGTACCTATTTACTGCTAGGTAACAGGGGCATTCAGGGTGAAAGAAACTTTGCCCATTTGTTTCTGCCTCGTGCGGGAATCGAACCCGCGCCACAGAATTACGAGTCCTGCGCGCTATCCACCAGGCTACGAGGCCCCTCATACATACATACATACATACATACATATATCAAAATTACTAGTGTACTACATTTTTGTTGTTGCTTTTAACCAGTGTACGTGGGTCTGATTGTGCAACTACGGTTCGAAGAATGATGAAGAAGATAGGAACAAACGGCCTTTGGTCATTATACAGCCTAAAAGGACAAAAGAAGAAATTAGCATTTCTAGAAAAACAAGAACTATATAATGTTATTTTAAGTAAGTAACAAAAAAATTAAATAATTTTTTTTTATTTAAAATTCACTAAAAAATTAAAATTTTAAGTTCAAATTAAGTGTACATTAAGTATAAATGATTATATTTCTATCACTTGCTCTTAAGATTGTTTCATTTAATAGAGGTTGGTCATAATTGTTCTCTGCTGCTAGTACTGTAGAACTGACTGACTTAGCTATGGGAAAATGTAAACTTAATTGGTTTATCCTTTACAGTATTTTGCAGTTTATTTCATGATCCTGTGGTTAATACTTGCATAAATAGTAGATTGCAAAATGCATTTTTATATCATTAGTATTAAATAATAATAATAATGTAAATAATTGACTTTTAAACAATGTACAATTCATTGGTCGGTGAGATTATATTAGTAATATTTTTTCATTCTTGCAAAGCCTCAATAAAGCCGTTAACATGTTAATATAAACTTGACCACCTTCCACTTTTTTTCTCATGTGCTACCTACATGTACGAAACCTTATTCCTAAATGCATATCTTGTTCTGAAACTTGTCTTTTATATGTTGTGTATCACCATCTCTGGAGAGTTTTATCTGATGTGTAAATTACTTTTAATTTTACAGAATATTATTGTTATACAGAATTTGTTATATAAATAACTGTTAATTTTACAGAATCATCTATCAACGCACATCCGCAAGTTAAGGTGGAAGACGTGATCTTTCAAATTTCTGAAGTACTTAAACATGCTCCAAACAGGCCTGGTGGATCTAGGTACAAGGTAAAATAATTTAAATTTTGTTTGTTTTCACTAATTATCTGTTTATATATATATATATATATATATATATATATATATATATATATATATATATATATATATATATATATATATATATATATATATATATATATTAGTATATTTTGGTAGCAGTCTTTCCTGTAGACATATATTATTAAATATGACCGAAAAAGTAAGATTAATAATTCTAACACGAATTTTCTCAATCTTTCGTACATTACGCTTCACTGTTGGAGGTAAATCAAAAATCACTTCTCCAAAATTCATTTTTATTTCTAGTCTGACGCGACACGGGCGCGTTTCGTAAAACTTATTACATTTTCAAAGACTTCACAAATACACAACTGATTAGAACTTACGTCTCTCTGATATTATATCTACATTTGAGTGAGGTGGGAAGGATGATGTGGCATTAACACAAGACAGAACAGGGGATATTAATAGGGTATTAAAAGTATCAACACAAGACAGAACAGAAAACAATGGGTATTGAATAGAAGTGTTTGTAGAAAGCCTATTGGTCCATATTTCTTGATGCTTCTATATTGGAGCGGAGTCTTGAGGTGGGTAGAATATAGTTGTGACTATATTCTACCCACTATATTCTACACAACTATATTCTACCCACCTCAAGACTCCGCTCCAATATAGAAGCATCAAGAAATATGGACCAATAGGCTTTCTACAAACACTTCTATTCAATACCCATTGTTTTCTGTTCTGTCTTGTGTTGATACTTTTAATACCCTATTAATATCCCCTGTTCTGTCTTGTGTTAATGCCACATCATCCTTCCCACCTCACTCAAATGTAGATATAATATCAGAGAGACGTAAGTTCTAATCAGTTGTGTATTTGTGAAGTCTTTGAAAATGTAATAAGTTTTACGAAACGCGCCCGTGTCGCGTCAGACTAGAAATAAAAATGATCTTTGGAGAAGTGATTTTTGATTTACCTCCAACAGTGAAGCGTAATGTACGAAAGATTGAGAAAATTCGTGTTAGAATTATTAATCTTACTTTTTCGGTCATATTTAATAATATATATATATATATATATATATATATATATATATATATATATATATATATATATATATATATATATATATATATATATATATACATATGTCGTACCTAATAGCCAGAATGCACTTGTCAGCCTACTATGCAAGGCCCGATTTGCCTAATAAGCCAAGTTTTCCTGAATTAATATATTTTCTCTAATTTTTTTCTTATGAAATGATAAATCTACCCATTTCATTATGTATGAGGTCAATTTTTTTTTATTGGAGTTTAAATTAACGTAGATATATGACCAAACCTAACCAACCCTACCTAACCTAACCTAACCTATCTTTATAGGTTAGGTTAGGTTAGGTAACCCAAAAAGTTAGGTTAGGTTAGGTTAGGTAGGTTAGGTAGTCGAAAAACAATTATTTCATGAAAACTTGGCTTATTAGTCAAATTGGGCCTTGCATAGTAGGCTGATAAGTGAGTTCTGGCTACTAGGTACGACATATATATATATATATATATATATATATATATATATATATATATATATATATATATATATATATATATATATATATATATATATATATATCGTACCTAGTAGCCAGAACACACTTCTCAGCCTACAATGCAAGGCCTGATTTGCCTAATAAGCCAAGTTTTCATGAAATAATTGTTTTTCGATTACCTAACCTACCTAACCTAACCTAACTTTTTCGGCTATCTAACGCAACCTAACCTATAAAGATAGGTTAGGTTAGGTAGGGTTGGTTAGGTTCGGTCATATATCTACGGTAATTTTACCTCCAATAAAAAAAATTGACCTCATATATAATGAAATGGGTAGCTTTATCTTTTCATAAGAAAAAAATTAGAGAAAATATATTAATTCATGAAAACTTGGCTTATTAGGCAAATCGGGCCTTGCATAGTAGGCTGAGAAGTGCATTCTGGCTACTAAGTACGACATATATATATATATATATATATATATATATATATATATATATATATATATATATATATATATATATATATATATATATATATATATATATATAGTCAATTAGTCAAACCTGTTTGGCAAACCTGTTTGGCAAACCTGTTTGGCAAACATGAAGTCACCTCAGCAGAGGGAATTCAACAGTTTGGCAAACCGGCTGTTGGCTGTTTGGCAAACCTGTTTGGCAAACATGAAGTCACCTCAGCAGAGGGAATTCAACAGGGTGACCCACTTGCACCGTTCCTCTTTTGCATAGCGGTTCGAGAAATTACAACCAGACTGTCCAGCGAGCTCAACATCTGGTTCCTGGATGATGGCACTCTGGCAGGCACACAAGATTCCCTGCTAGAAGACTTACAGCTGGTGAAGACACGGGGGGAGTCCATGGGTCTCGTTCTTAGCCCCTCCAAGTGCGAAATTATTGCATCTAGTGAAGTAATCATTAGAGCAGTGAAATCAGTTCTACCAGAAGCCTCAGTCGTTAAACCTACCGACAGCACACTACTCGGAGCACCTCTGGGCCACAATGCCATTGCTGCAGTCCTTGACGAAAAGTTTAGAGACCTAAAGAGGATGGAAGAGAGAATTGGGGACTTGGACTCCCACGATGCCCTCTACCTTCTCACAAAGTGCCTTACCCTGCCCAGGCTAACATACTTCTTAAGGTGTGCACCAACTTTTGGCAACCCACTTCTAAATCAATATGATGAGCTCCTCAGGTCAATATTCAGGAAGGCGCTCAACCTAGATTTAGATGACAGTCAGTGGGACCAAGCAACACTACCAGTGAGATTTGGAGGGATAGGCATACGAAAGGCAACTGAGGTAGCACTTCCAGCATTCTTATCCTCATGTACAGCAGCCAACGAATTGGTAGGGCAGATCCTACCAGAGCGTATGAGAGAGACAGCGGGAACTCATGATCAAACGTTCATCGAAGCAGCCAGACAATGGGACACCATTGCACACCCTCAACCCCGACCACAAGTCCCAAAAGACCACAAGCAGGCCCACTGGGATAGCCCCATAATGGAAAAGACTGTCACAGCAATGATTGACAACGCTGATGCTGAAAACAAAGCCCGCCTCCTAGCGGTAACAGCACCCCACGCCGGGGATTTTTTATTTGCTGTGCCCAATGCAGCCCTGGGAACTCGCCTCAGTCATGACGCTCTCCGCATTGGAGTTGCCCTTCGCCTTGCCGCCCCCATCCTCACCGAACATAGGTGCATCTGCGGAACTGCGATGGCAGACCAATATGGTCGTCATGGTCTGGTATGTCGTAAATCACAGGGTAAAATTGCAAGACATGAAGAAGTCAACGACATCATCAAGAGGAGCCTCGCCACAGCCCGCTGCCCGGCACAAAGAGAACCACACTTATCCAGACCTAACGACCCTCAGAAGCGCCCTGATGGGGTCACCTTGCTACCTTGGAAGGATGGTAAGCAAGTGGTATGGGACTACACGTGCGCTGCCACACTGGCCAGTACCTACCTCCACTACAGCACACGTGAAAGCGGTGGTGCTGCTTCTTTCAGGGAATCGCAGAAAATTATTAAATACAGAGGTCTAGCACACTGCTACAGCTTTGTTCCGATCGGCTCGGAGACCCTCGGTTCGTGGGGAAAATGTGCATTGAAGTTCCTGAAGGAATTGGGGGACAAATTGATCAGCGCTACAAAAGACCAGAGAGCAAAAAGTTTCTTGTTCCAGCGCCTCAGTGTTGCGATTCAGAGGGGAAATGCCTGTTGCGTCTTGGGCACTAGTCCAACTTCAGAGGAATTCGAAGAAGTGTTTGACTTGCAACAATGATCGAACCCGTCTGTGACATTCATCAAAGTTTCCCATTGTTGTGTTCTTCAAGAGATCCATAACCTTTAAGCACCTTTTTGCATTATTATTTTTGTATCAACCCATGTATATCTTGTAACCATCAAATGCATAATAAAGCACAAAAAATATTCAAGGAAGGGGGTGGTAGGAGAAAAGCACACAGAAACTGTATTGGAGGGGATCTAAACATTCCCTCTAATGCGTTATGCGTGGTTTCCTCCGAGGCTATGGGTCCCCCTTCTTCCAGCTAGAGGTGGTACTCCCTTCCCTATATATATATATATATTTATATATATATATATATATATATATAAATATATATATATATATATATATATATATATATATATATATATATAGATATATAGATAGATATATAGATAGATAGATAGATAGTCAGTGTCAGACCACGGAGGAAAATTGAAACAAGAATTTTTCCGATGCAGGAACCACACACAGGCGAAAACATGGATAATCATAGCATAAAAATAGTAAATATTTACAATGAATTAGTGAGACAAATGTGTTCCAATGATCCTACTTAAATCGCCCTTTAATTGATCTATTAAAAATGGATCTAAGTTATATAAACCGCTGCTAATGTTCAATTTACTTTCTTTTGTGATCTGTATCAAAGCAGATCCAATTATGTTTCTGTTATAAGTACTTTTACAATTCATTATTGAAGAAGCCATCTCCCAATCTATGTTTGGGCCTGTGTGTGGTTGCTGCATCGGATGGGCCAATAGGCCCTCTGCAGTGTCCACGTATTGTACCTCGCCTCACTCCACCATTCTCTCCTGCCTATTTATGTCCAGTTCTCGACCTGTAAATCCACTCGTTCTGAAGATGTCCTAATGTCCGAAGATGTCCTAATGTCTTAACAGCAAGTGTTTCTGTCAAATTCCTTAAGGAAATATCTGAGTTCCCCATTATGACCTCTCCACAAATCAGGTTTTTCAACTGCTTCAAGCTCATTTTCTTCCAGATTATAATGCATTGCATACTTTAGTCCCAAAAAGACATGGTCACTTTTACCCAAGGGAGGGAGGTACTGAATGATAAATCTCTCCTCTTTCCTGGTAAATATAATATCCAGCATGGAGGGAACATCCCCTTCCCTCATATATATATATATATATACATGCAATTGACGATCACAAAACACTGATCATTTTATGCGGAAAATCCACAGAGAAATATGAAATGAGGTGAACGTGTCGGCTTTGTTAAAGCCTTTGTCAACACCAGACTCAATCAGTCTGGTGTTGACAAAGGCTTTAACAAAGCCGAAACGTTCACCTCATTTCATATTTCTCTGTGGATTTTCCGCATATATATACATATATATATATATATATACATATATACATATATATATATATATATATATATATATATATATATATATATATATATATATATATATATATATATATATATTAGTATATTTTGGAAGCAGTCTTTCCTGTAGACATATATTATTAAATATGACCGAAAAAGTAAGATTAATAATTCTAACACGAATTTTCTCAATCTTTCGTACATTATGCTTCACTGTTGGAGGTAAATCAAAAACCACTTCTCCAAAATTCATTTTTATTTCTAGTCTGACGCGACACGGGCGCGTTTCGTAAAACTTATTACATTTTCAAAGACTTCACAAATACACAACTGATTAGAACTTGCGTTTCCCTGATTTTATATCTACATTTGAGTGAGGTGGGAAGGGTGATGTGGCATTACATTTGAGTGAAGTGGGAAGGATGATGTGGCATTAACACAAGACAGAACACTAGAGGATATTAATAGGGTATTAAAAGTATCAACACAAGACAGAACAGAAACAATGGGTATTGAATAGAAGTGTTTGTAGAAAGCCTATTGGTCCATATTTCTTGATGCTTCTATATTGGAGCGGAGTCTTGAGGTGGGTAGAATATAGTTGTGCAATAATTGGCTGTTGATTGCTGGTGTTGACTTCTTGATGTGTAGTGCCTCGCAAACGTCAAGCCGCCTGCTATCGCTGTATCTATCGATGATTTCTGTGTTGTTTACTAGGATTTCTCTGGCGATGGTTTGGTTATGGGAAGAGATTATATGTTCCTTAATGGAGCCCTGTTGTTTATGCATCGTTAAACGCCTAGAAAGAGATGTTGTCTTGCCTATATACTGGTTTTTTTGGAGCTTACAGTCCCCAAGTGGGCATTTGAAGGCATAGACGACGTTAGTCTCTTTTAAAGCGTTCTGTTTCGTGTCTGGAGAGTTTCTCATGAGTAGGCTGGCCGTTTTTCTGGTTTTATAGTAAATCGTCAGTTGTATCCTCTGATTTTTGTCTGTAGGGATAACGTTTCTATTAACAATATCTTTCAGGACCCTTTCCTCTGTTTTATGAGCTGTGGAAAAGAAGTTCCTGTAAAATAGTCTAATAGGGGGTATAGGTGTTGTGTTAGTTGTCTCTTCGGAGGTTGCATGGCTTTTCACTTTCCTTCTTATGATGTCTTCGATGAAACCATTGGAGAAGCCGTTATTGACTAGAACCTGCCTTACCCTACAGAGTTCTTCGTCGACTTGCTTCCATTCTGAGCTGTGGCTGAGAGCACGGTCGACGTATGCGTTAACAACACTCCTCTTGTACCTGTCAGGGCAGTCGCTGTTGGCATTTAGGCACATTCCTATGTTTGTTTCCTTTGTGTAGACTGCAGTGTGGAAACCTCCGCCCTTTTCCATGACTGTTACATCTAGAAAAGGCAGCTTCCCATCCTTTTCCGTCTCGTAAGTGAAACGCAGCACGGAACTCTGCTCAAATGCCTCCTTCAGCTCCTGCAGATGTCTAACATCAGGTACCTGTGTAAAAATGTCGTCAACATACCTGCAGTATATGGCCGGTTTCAAGTTCATGTCGACTAAGACTTTTTGCTCGATGGTACCCATGTAGAAGTTTGCAAACAGGACACCTAGGGGAGAACCCATGGCGACCCCATCTACTTGCTTATACATGTGCCCATCCGGGCTCAAGAAGGGTGCCTCTTTAGTACAAGCTTGGAGTAGTTTCCTCAGAATACTTTCTGGCATGTCAAGAGGAGTACAGGCTGGATCACGATACACTCTGTCGGCTATCATTCCGATTGTCTCGTCCACAGGTACGTTGGTAAACAGCGATTCTACGTCCAACGAGGCTCTTATCCCTGTGGCCCGTGCGCCCCGCAGTAAGTCCACAAATTCCTTTGGAGACTTCAGGCTGAAGGCGCAAGGAACATAAGGAGTCAGCAGGCCGTTGAGTCGCTTCGCCAATCTGTACGTGGGTGTGGGTATCTGGCTAATGATTGGCCGAAGTGGGTTTCCAGGCTTGTGCGTCTTGACATTTCCATACGCATATCCAGGTTTATATTCCCCAATGATCTTTGGCAGGTGGAGTCCGGATTTCTTGGCGTTCACAGTTTCGATCAGTTTGTTGACCTTTGCTTTTAATTCGGCTGTAGTGTCCTTCGTTACCCTTTGGAACTTAGTTTGGTCAGAGAGTATGATGTTCATTTTCGCCAGATATTCGTCTTTTTGAAGAATGACATATATTGGCGACTTGTCACCTCTCCTGACAACTATCTCCTTGTTCTCACGAAGGCTTTTAGCTGCCGCTCTAAGCTCGGGGGACAGTATGGTGCTTCTGTAGTTGCCTCGATTCTTTCCTCCTTCTGCAATAAGTTCTGCTTGTAAGGTATCTTTGGTAGTGACCTTCTTTTGTGTCTCGAGGTCGAATATGTCGTCCAACAGAATTTCCAACTCCACTTTCCGGGCCATTTCACTCGGTCTGGACATAACATGACAGTTTATGCCCAGATTTAGGAGAGTGACTTGGTCCTCAGTGAGGTTAATTCCTGCAAGGTTCAGGAAGCCATCTTTTGGTCGTGGAATTGCCATAGGTCCTCCATATAATGTTGTTAGTTTCTTGATAATCCTTGTTTCAGTGCTGCGGTGATGTTGGTCTGTGAGGATGTCGAGGTGTTGTTCAATGCGGGTACGGATACTATGGTCGATGTTGCTATTTCTCCACTCGTTTGTAGCATGAAGTAGTTGCTTTTTGTTGTCTTTGATTTCATTCTCTGCCTTGTATATCTGATCACGAATCAGATCCTGGCGATATTTTATCTTGAAGGCTTGATTCCTTGCTGCTGGGTCGTGCACTTTAACATTAGTATATTTTGGAAGCAGTCTTTCCTGTAGACATATATTATTAAATATGACCGAAAAAGTAAGATTAATAATTCTAACACGAATTTTCTCAATCTTTCGTACATTATGCTTCACTGTTGGAGGTAAATCAAAAATCACTTCTCCAAAATTCATTTTTATTTCTAGTCTGACGCGACACGGGCGCGTTTCGTAAAACTTATTACATTTTCAAAGACTTCACAAATACACAACTGATTAGAACTTGCGTTTCCCTGATTTTATATCTACATTTGAGTGAGGTGGGAAGGGTGATGTGGCATTACATTTGAGTGAGGTGGGAAGGATGATGTGGCATTAACACAAGACAGAACACTAGAGGATATTAATAGGGTATTAAAAGTATCAACACAAGACAGAACAGAAACAATGGGTATTGAATAGAAGTGTTTGTAGAAAGCCTATTGGTCCATATTTCTTGATGCTTCTATATTGGAGCGGAGTCTTGAGGTGGGTAGAATATAGTTGTGCAATAATTGGCTGTTGATTGCTGGTGTTGACTTCTTGATGTGTAGTGCCTCGCAAACGTCAAGCCGCCTGCTATCGCTGTATCTATCGATGATTTCTGTGTTGTTTACTAGGATTTCTCTGGCGATGGTTTGGTTATGGGAAGAGATTATATGTTCCTTAATGGAGCCCTGTTGTTTATGCATCGTTAAACGCCTAGAAAGAGATGTTGTTGTCTTGCCTATATACTGGGTTTTTTGGAGCTTACAGTCCCCAAGTGGGCATTTGAAGGCATAGACGACGTTAGTCTCTTTTAAAGCGTTCTGTTTCGTGTCTGGAGAGTTTCTCATGAGTAGGCTGGCCGTTTTTCTGGTTTTATTATTAGATTATTTTACAGGAACTTCTATTAGACTTATTAGACTATTTTACAGGAACTTCTTTTCCACAGCTCATAAAACAGAGGAAAGGGTCCTGAAAGATATTGTTAATAGAAACGTTATCCCTACAGACAAAAATCAGAGGATACAACTGACGATTTACTATAAAACCAGAAAAACGGCCAGCCTACTCATGAGAAACTCTCCAGACACGAAACAGAACGCTTTAAAAGAGACTAACGTCGTCTATGCCTTCAAATGCCCACTTGGGGACTGTAAGCTCCAAAAAACCCAGTATATAGGCAAGACAACAACATCTCTTTCTAGGCGTTTAACGATGCATAAACAACAGGGCTCCATTAAGGAACATATAATCTCTTCCCATAACCAAACCATCGCCAGAGAAATCCTAGTAAACAACACAGAAATCATCGATAGATACAGCGATAGCAGGCGGCTTGACGTTTGCGAGGCACTACACATCAAGAAGTCAACACCAGCAATCAACAGCCAATTATTGCACAACTATATTCTACCCACCTCAAGACTCCGCTCCAATATAGAAGCATCAAGAAAAATGGACCAATAGGCTTTCTACAAACACTTCTATTCAATACCCATTGTTTCTGTTCTGTCTTGTGTTGATACTTTTAATACCCTATTAATATCCTCTAGTGTTCTGTCTTGTGTTAATGCCACATCATCCTTCCCACCTCACTCAAATGTAATGCCACATCACCCTTCCCACCTCACTCAAATGTAGATATAAAATCAGGGAAACGCAAGTTCTAATCAGTTGTGTATTTGTGAAGTCTTTGAAAATGTAATAAGTTTTACGAAACGCGCCTGTGTCGCGTCAGACTAGAAATAAAAATGAATTTTGGAGAAGTGATTTTTGATTTACCTCCAACAGTGAAGCATAATGTACGAAAGATTGAGAAAATTCGTGTTAGAATTATTAATCTTACTTTTTCGGTCATATTTAATAATATATATATATATATATATATATATATATATATATATATATATATATATATATATATATATATATATATATATATATATTATTTGTGTGTGTGTAATTTATATAAACAAATAAATATTAATTAATTTTGTTAATATCTTTTCAGGGAAAACTTGCAAGTACGATTCGTATACAAGAGGGGCAACAAGAGGCAGAGGATGTCTACTAAGAAAATTCACAATTAAGTGTTTATCCTCACTCTTGATATATGGTCTTCTCTGGTCTCTTTATTTTCTCTCCTCACAAATGTCCCTTTTTTTTTAATTTCTTTTACATTTCTCTCCTGTTTTTCTTGTCTCTTTTTATCTCTCCTTTCCTCCTCTCTTCTAACACCTCTCGTTTTCTGTCTCTTCTAGCTTCTCTCTTCCTTTACTTTTTACATTTGTGGAATTCACTTGCGTCGTTTTTATCTTGTATCTTTTTCTTATCTTGTCTTTCTCTTCCCCTTCTCTTCAATGTTCTCTCATTTCTCTCTCCCCTCTCTGTTGTTTCTATTCTGTCTTCTCTCCCCTTGCCTTAATTTTGTTCTGTCTCCTCTCTTCTTGCATGGTGCTAACATTTGAATAAATGATTTATAATTTGTATTTTTAGTCATAGAAAAACTATAGTGTTATGTTATATAGTATATAGTGTATACTCAGGAAATTTTACTTGTTTTAGTTTTAAGTAACAATAACTGCTTGTGACGTCAGACTGATCTCAGCATGACATGAATCACAGCCTGCTTGATCATGAATTGTTTGAAGGTGCTTAATTGTCAAGTTCTCTTGAATAATATATATTTTGTCTCTCTTTTCTTTCTATCTTTCTTTTTCTTTCTCTTTCTTTCTTTCTCCTTTGTTTTCTTTCTTTCTCTTTCTTTTTCTCTTTCTCTTTCTTTCTCTTTCTACATGAATATTATACTTGACTGTGTTTACATTCACTTGTAGATTTTTATTTTTAGTTAATTAGTCCTAAACTTTTGATTTATAGATTTTTATTTTTAGTCACAGAAAAACTATAATGTTATATGTATACTCGGGAAATTTTACTTGTTTTAGTTTTAAGTAACAATAACTGCTTGTAACGTCAGGCTGATCTCACTCAGCATGACATGAATCACAGGCTGCTTGATCACGGAATCTATTGTGTTCACATATTGCTTATATAGATTTTTACTTTTATATTCTATTATAGATATAATCTATATATTTCGAGCTATTACATATATTTTGTTGTATTACTCAATCTTAAATAAATATAATATTTTAATTCTCTTTTTGTACCCTATTTATTTGTAATTTACACGTACATATATAGGATGTCCATTTCTTTCTCAGATATGTCTTCTTTCTTTCTCTCCCTTTCTATTTCAGATATAATTTAAAAAATTATTATACCCTGATTTACCCTAAATGTTTTAATGTAGGTAATTAAAAAGATTATAAAAAGTTTTTTTTAAATGTTATTTATTTACGTTCTAAGGTCGTATAAAAAAATTCTCAAAAAACTTTTTTAAAACGTAATTATAAACGTGCTGAAAACAATGAAATGTCGTTTTTAGAACGTTTTAAAAACGTGAAAATGTTTGCTGGGATCACACTCTAGCATCCGCCAACCAAGCCCCCTCACGATGGCAACGAGCTGGAAAGGGAGGGAGAGATGAAAAAGACGAGAGGGTGAAGATTACTGCTCGGTGAGACATCAGTGTTAATGGGTAGAGTGGGAAAATTGGAATCATTCACAAAGACATATTGGAGTCTGTTACTGAGGTAAGATTGTAGGTATTGGAGGGAGTGACCTCTTACTCCGTAATGTTGCAATTTAAGAAAGTTTTTGTGTTTACAGTGTCAAAAAGTCTTATGTAGGTCAACAAATAAATGAATAAGGTACTCATTTTTTCCAAGAGTTGCATATATGAAATTAATCAAACTAACCAGGCATGATTGGTCCTTTTTTGGGCCTGAAGCCATTATGGCAAGAACTTAATATAAACAGGAGTAAGGCTGCATGTAAATTAAGTCTTTAAAATATTTTAGACAAAATCGGCAGAATTGATATTGGTCTATAATTGTTGACTTCAGTGAGATTGCTGCTTTTATGGACTAGGGTTACTCTTGTTTTTTTTTCTCAAAATATCAGGAAAGGTTTAGAGTTCAAATAATTTGTTGTAGAGCAATGCAATGGCTGGAGCTAAAAATCTACAGGCTTTATTTGTAAATTAGGGTTGGTATCTCAACATACAGTATCAATGCATGGGGTTCATTCATCCACTGCAAATTACCTCAAGCCAATCATCACCCAAGGGAAATCTGCTATCAGAGCAATAAAACTGTCTTCAAAAAACACATAGCCTCTCTGTTTAAATCCCTGAACATGCTACATATACACTCGCTCTACACATTCTCTTGTGCTATTTACAATACAAAACCTTGTTCCTAAATGCTAACCCTGATCTGAAACTCTCTATTGATAGATGTAATAGAACCCACAAGCACCACAACATAAATAAATATCTCTTTGATATAAATTTTTTATATAAACTGAGTCAGGCTAATATAATTGCCAATCAGACTAATATAACTTTGAATCAGGCATTTTCACCAACAGGGTTATTCATCAATGGAACTGCCTATCCACCAAAGCCATAACTGCCAAAACTGTGCAGAATTTCAAAATATACCTGGAAAAAATCATGAAGGCAAATGGTTGGGAGGGAACCTTCAACAAGCCGACGACTTCCTGTTCTCACTGAGGCCACTCGGGTTAGTGGCCCTCAGGTAAATCGGGTAAAATATTATTCTCAGACAATTACAGTACAGTATAACTGATAAAGTTAGGCTAGAGTAATAAATTTCTGGTAAATTTAGAGTGATAAATTTCTAGAGTAATATAAATTTAAATTTCATATTAACTTGACTGACAGCTATAAATGCCAATCAGCCTTCAATATACTCTTGGGTGAAATATTTATAATCAAGAATAGAACTCATAAATAGGCCTAAACAAAAAATGAAAAATGGACATCAGTTTGCATATGAATCTGATGAGAAAATTCCTTGATTAATATACATTTCCTTACCAATCAAATGGTCTCACCTTAAGTACATCTCAGATTGTCTTCTTCACCAACTCCAATGCTAAATAAAAAAAAAAAATATTACAACAAAAATGTCCATAGCTTAGCTACAGAGTATATTACATTTTAAATAAATTTCCACAGAAAACAAAAAAAGGAAGCACATTATTTACATAACTATGAAGAAAAACATTTAAATCCCTGTTTTACCTTTGCTAAATTAAAGAGATATTTCTATACTTATAAGTAATTTTGAGCTTTCCTAGCGACAGCTTCTCTAGTTCTTGCTTGGTCATTTAAGTTTCATAAAAGAACAATATAATAAAATATCTTCAGATCTTTACCTTTCATTGTGAAGTGTATTTCTCAAACGAAATATAATTACCTCTGAAGAACATCCAACTGACATTGTGATAGCACACTGTTAGATTAAAGGTAAGTTAATATACCATTATGTGCCTCATTATCCTTCAACATTCTCTTAATTATCTTTCACACTCAAAGTGTTTAGCCTATTATCTGCATGTATCATCTTGTGCCTCTTCATTTGTCCAGGACGACTGAATCCTTTCCCACACTCTGGACAGTCGTGAGGCTTGTCACCTGAATGCACTAACAAGTGAGTCTTCATACTTCCAAGACGACTGAATCCTTTCCCACACTCTGGACATTCATGTGGTTTGTCACCTGAATGCACTAACATGTGCTGTATTATAGTTCCACGTAATCTAAATTTTTTGCCACACTCGGCACATTGAAAAGGTCTCTCATCCGCATGCACCTTCATGTGAGTCTTCATACTTCTACGATGGCTGAATCTCTTCCCACACTCTGGACATTCATGTGGTTTGTCACCTGAATGCACTACCATGTGCTGTATTATAGTTCCACGTAATCTAATTTTTTTGCCACACTCGGCACATTGAAAAGGTCTCTCATCCGCATGCACCTTCATGTGAGTCTTCATACTTCCACGCTCACTGAATCTCTTCCCACACTCTGGACACTCGTGAGGTTTCTCACCTGAATGCACAAACATGTGAGTCTTCACATATCCTGGACGGGTGAATACCTTCAGACACTGTGGACACTGGCGAGTCTTCATCTTCTGTATGTTAGGTGCATCACCTGAATGTACTAACATGTGCTTTATTATATTTCCACGTTCTCTAATTTTTTTGTCACACTCGGCACATTGAAAAGGCCTCTCAGCCGCATGCACCATCATGTGCCTCTTCATACTGCCAAGACGACTGAATTTCTTCCCACACTCTGGACACTCGTGAGGTTTATCTCCTGAATGCACTAACATGTGACGCTTCACACTTCCAGGACAGGTGAATACCTTCGGACACTGTGGACACTGGTGAGTCTTCATCTTCTTTATGACAGGTGCAGTTTGTGTGAAGGTTTTCTCCCCCGGATGTTGGGAGAAGCGTCAAGGCTTGAGTGTTGTTTCTTAGAGTTAGACTTGATGTGAGCACTTGGCGGTCAATGGTGGTGCTTCTTCTTTATGATAGGTACAGTGTGTGTCAAGGTTTTCCCTTAATGCTCGTGCATCACCGGCTGGTGCTGCTAAAATGGCGGCGGTTGTTTACCCTCTCATCACCTTAGCGTTCCAATGTTTTTGTTTGATTCTACATATCATTTTTCCAACCTCTTATTTTTGTTTATATCTAGTCATTTAAAATTAACACTTGTATTTATTTTCATGTTTTTGAATCAAAGAATGTGCTTGGAATTGTTTCTTTAAACATAATGCCACACGATTATACTTTTTGAAGGAAACAGCTCTCCCATAGTGGATGTGTTCTGAACCTTAATGGAATTCGACCCATGTATCAATCGGGTCAACCTTAAATGGCGTTTTCAAAATGGTTGCCCATGTTGGAAACAGGAACTATATGTCAAAACTTTTCGAGGACAATATTTAGAGTAAAACTGAAGATATTTATAACGGTATAAAAGTGGCATACTTAATGGCTCGTAGAACTGGAAACCCGCAATATTCATTTCAAAACAATGCTTATTTCACGCAGATTCCTTAATAAACGTAAGAGTTTTATGTCTCAAGAAAGATAGAAACATAAGCTTCATTTTCTGAGGTTGGAAGAAAACGTGCTCAGATTGGGGACTTGTTTATTTTATAAATGGTAAATAATAAATTAATATATAATAAATTAATAAATAATAAATTAATAAATAATAAATTAATTATTATTATATAATAAATAATAATAAAATAGTATAATGATAAGCAATTATTTTTAATGAATCAAATAGCTAATTAGGATGAATGATAAATAATTATTGACTAGTGCATAACAATAAAGTATTAAGGAATAATTATAATGAATAATCCTTAATGATAAAGTAGAAATCAATTACAATTAATAACTACATCCATAGGTAGTAAATGAAAGTTGCATTAATTTAATTACACTAATTACAATTCATGGGAATATTTCTTAGCTATCTGCAGGCTTATCACTTTGGGGGTTCCGGCGGAGCACCCCCAATCCCGCGAGGGCCAGCGGCGCGGAATCCCCAACCCCGAAGGGCAAACGCGGCGGCTGGCCGCTGTAACTAGGAATGTGTGTCGACCTCATGGGTGCAGTAGTCTGCCCTCGGGCTCTATCCCTTTTCCTTGTTCATCAATGGTGTACCTTGTGCGCCTTCCGTAGTCGGTTCTGGAAGTATTAAGGCAGTAAGGGTGGGCAGAAACGGGCATGCAGTATGAACGTGACGGGCAAGGAACCTACCCCTTAAGGGTACTGCTGTAATTAGTTTCTAAGAGGAGGGGGACATTTCCGGAAGCGAACTGGGCAAGTGGCATTAATGGATAAAGCCAGGGTGATACCCTGCAGAAACTCTGAAAAGGAACACTGGCACAGGGAATAGGAGTGACTAGAGGGGAAAGGAAAAGAAAAAGATCTTCCAGGAAACTAGTCTGTACGAAGTAAGGTAACTACCAAACCGAGCAGAACTTTAGCGGGAAAAAACCCCGACAAGTAAAAAAGGTTGGGGAAAACCAGTTACCGTATCTGGGTCAAGGGCAGAAGTTAATCCAGGGGGAGGGATCTAGCAAGTAATAATTCATTTCAAAATAATCAAATAGAATAATATAAAACAATAGAACAGCCCAACATAATCAATATTTATATGGCCACTATGTATATAATATCAAATCAATATATAAATAAAACCATAAATCAAATATAAGAAATAGGTCTTATAAGGCGTAACTGCAACATGCTTGCGTCCAGAGTGACACGAATTATAAGGATGGTAACCGAGTCCGTTACAGTGATCTCCATTGTATGTTTGCCTCCGAAAGCATGTTAAGAGCTGAATAGTTAGCCTAAGAAACTGCCTTAAGAGGCGTAAATGAGTTTAGTCTGAGTGTCAACCCAGCAAACATTTTCACGTTTTTAAAACATTCTAAAAACAACATTTCATTGTTTTCAGCACGTTTATAATTACGTTTTAAAAATGTTTTTTGAGAATTTTTATATATGACCTTAGAACGTAAATAAATAACATTTAAAAAAACCTTTTTATAATATTTTAATTACCTACAAAAAAACGTTTAGGGTAAATCAGGGTATAATAATTTTTTAAATTATATCTGAAATAGAAAGGGAGAGAAAGAAAGAAGACATATCTGAGAAAGAAATGGACATCCTATATATGTACGTGTAAATTACAAATAAATAGGGTACAAAAAGAGAATTAAAATATTATATTTATTTAAGATTGAGTAATACAACAAAATATATGTAATAGCTCGAAATATAGACTATATCTATAACAGAATATAAAAGTAAAAATCTAAAAATCTATAAAAATTTATATATGCAATATGTGAACACAATAGATTTTGTGATCAAGCAGCCTGTGATTCATGTCATGCTGAGATCAGTCTGACATTACAAGCAGTTATTGTTACTTAAAACTAAAACAAGTAAAATTTCCCGAGTATACATATAACATTATAGTTTTTCTATGACTAAAAATAAAAATCTATAAATCAAAAGTTTAGGACTAATTAACTAAAAATAAAAATCTACAAGTGAATGTAAACACAGTCAAGTATAATATTCATGTAGAAAGAGAAAGAGAGGATTTCTTTCTTTCAGAGAAAGAAAGAGAAAAAGAAAGAGAAAGAAAACAAGAGAAAGAAAGAGAAAGAAAGAAAAAGAAAAAGAGAAAGAAAAAGAAAGATAGAAAGAAAAAAGAAAGAGACAAAATGTATATTATTCAAGAGAACTTGACAATTAAGCACCTTCAAACAATTCATGATCAAGCAGGCTGTGATTCATGTCATGCTGAGATCAGTCTGACGTCACAAGCAGTTATTGTTACTTAAAACTAAAACAAGTAAAATTTCCTGAGTATACACTATATACTATATAACATAACACTATAGTTTTTCTATGACTAAAAATACAAATTATAAATCATTTATTCAAATTATAAAGTAAAATCTTAAAGTTTAGGACTAATTAACTAAAAATATAAATCTACAAGTGAATGTAAACACAGTTAAGTATAATATTCATGTAGAAAGTGAAAGATTTTTCTTTCTTTCAGAGAAAGAAAGAAATAGAAAAAGAAAGAGAAAAAGAAAGAGAAAGAAAGAGAAAAAGAAAGAAAGAGAGAAAGAAAACAAAGAGAAAGAAAGAAAAAGAAAGATAGAAAGAAAAAAGAGAGAAAAAATATATATTATTCAAGAAAACTTGACAATTAAGCACCTTCAAACAATTCATCGTCAAGCAGGCTGTGATTCATGTCATGCTGAGATCAGTCTGACGTCACAAGCAGTTATTGTTACTTAAAACTAAAACAAGTAAAATTTCCTGAGTATACACTATATACTATATAACATAACACTATAGTTTTTCTATGACTAAAAATACAAATTGTAAATCATTTATTCAAATGTTAGCACCATGCAAGAAGAGAGGAGACAGAACAAAATTAAGGCAAGGGGAGAGAAGACAGAATAGAAACAACAGAGAGGGGAGAGAGAAATGAGAGAACATTGAAGAGAAGGGGAAGAGAAAGACAAGAAAAAGATACAAGATAAAAACGACGCAAGTGAATTCCACAAATGTAAAAAGTAAAGGAAGAAAGAAGCTAGAAGAGACAGAAAACGAGAGGTGTTAGAAGAGAGGAGGAAAGGAGAGATAAAAAGAGACAAGAAAAACAGGAGAGAAACGTAAAAGAAATTAAAAAAAAGGGACATTTGTGAGGAGAGAAAATAAAGAGACCAGAGAAGACCATATATCAAGAGTGAGGATAAACACTTAATTGTGAATTTTCTTAGTAGACATCCTCTGCCTCTTGTTGCCCCTCTTGTATACGAATCGTACTTACAAGTTTTCCCTGAAAAGATATTAACAAAATTAATTAATATTTATTTGTTTATATAAATTACACACACACAAATATATATATATATATATATATATATATATATATATATATATATATATATATATATATATATATATATATATATATATATATATATATATATATATATGTATATATGTATATATGTATATATATATATATATGTATATATGTATATATGTATATATATATATATGTATATATATGCGGAAAATCCACAGAGAAATATGAAATGAGGTGAACGTTTCGGCTTTGTTAAAGCCTTTGTCAACACCAGACTGATTGAGTCTGGTGTTGACAAAGGCTTTAACAAAGCCGAAACGTTCACCTCATTTCATATTTCTCTGTGGATTTTCCGCATAAAATGATCAGTGTTTTGTGATCGTCAATTGCATGTATATATATATATATATATATGAGGGAAGGGGATGTTCCCTCCATGCTGGATATTATATTTACCAGGAAAGAGGAGAGATTTATCATTCAGTACCTCCCTCCCTTGGGTAAAAGTGACCATGTCTTTTTGGGACTAAAGTATGCAATGCATTATAATCTGGAAGAAAATGAGCTTGAAGCAGTTGAAAAACCTGATTTGTGGAGAGGTCATAATGGGGAACTCAGATATTTCCTTAAGGAATTTGACAGAAACACTTGCTGTTAAGACATTAGGACATCTTCGGACATTAGGACATCTTCAGAACGAGTGGATTTACAGGTCGAGAACTGGACATAAATAGGCAGGAGAGAATGGTGGAGTGAGGCGAGGTACAATACGTGGACACTGCAGAGGGCCTATTGGCCCATCCGATGCAGCAACCACACACAGGCCCAAACATAGATTGGGAGATGGCTTCTTCAATAATGAATTGTAAAAGTACTTATAACAGAAACATAATTGGATCTGCTTTGATACAGATCACAAAAGAAAGTAAATTGAACATTAGCAGCGGTTTATATAACTTAGATCCATTTTTAATAGATCAATTAAAGGGCGATTTAAGTAGGATCATTGGAACACATTTGTCTCACTAATTCATTGTAAATATCTACTATTTTTATGCTATGATTATCCATGTTTGGGCCTGTGTGTGGTTCCTGCATCGGAAAAATTCTTGTTTCAATTTTCCTCCGTGGTCTGACACTGACTATCTATCTATCTATCTATATATCTATCTATATATATATATATATATATATATATATATATATATATATATATATATATATATATATATATATTTATATATATATATATATATATATATATATATATATATATATATATATATATATATATATATATATATATATATATATATATATGTCGTACTTAGTAGCCAGAATGCACTTCTCAGCCTACTATGCAAGGCCCGATTTGCCTAATAAGCCAAGTTTTCATGAATTAATATATTTTCTCTAATTTTTTTCTTATGAAAAGATAAAGCTACCCATTTCATTATATATGAGGTCAATTTTTTTTATTGGAGGTAAAATTAACGTAGATATATGACCGAACCTAACCAACCCTACCTAACCTAACCTATCTTTATAGGTTAGGTTGCGTTAGATAGCCGAAAAAGTTAGGTTAGGTTAGGTAGGTTAGGTAATCGAAAAACAATTATTTCATGAAAACTTGGCTTATTAGGCAAATCAGGCCTTGCATTGTAGGCTGAGAAGTGTGTTCTGGCTACTAGGTACGATATATATATATATATATATATATATATATATATATATATATATATATATATATATATATATATATATATATATATATATATATATATATATATATATAAACAGATAATTAGTGAAAACAAAAAAAATTTAAATTATTTTACCTTGTACCTAGATCCACCAGGCCTGTTTGGAGCATGTTTAAGTACTTCAGAAATTTGAAAGGTCACGTCTTCCACCTTAACTTGCGGATGTGCGTTGATAGATGATTCTGTAAAATTAACAGTTATTTATATAACAAATTCTGTATAACAATAATATTCTGTAAAATTAAAAGTAATTTACACATCAGATAAAACTCTCCAGAGATGGTGATACACAACATATAAAAGACAAGTTTCAGAACAAGATATGCATTTAGGAATAAGGTTTCGTACATGTAGGTAGCACATGAGAAAAAAAGTGGAAGGTGATCAAGTTTATATTAACATGTTAACGGCTTTATTGAGGCTTTGCAAGAATGAAAAATATTACTAATATAATCTCACCGACCAATGAATTGTACGTTGTTTAAAAGTCAATTATTTACATTATTATTATTATTTAATACTAATGATATAAAAATGCATTTTGCAATCTACTATTTATGCAAGTAATAACCACAGGATCATGAAATAAACTGCAAAATACTGTAAAGGATAAACCAATTAAGTTTACATTTTCCCATAGCTAAGTCAGTCAGTTCTACAGTACTAGCAGCAGAGAACAATTATGACCAACCTCTATTAAATGAAACAATCTTAAGAGCAAGTGATAGAAATATAATCATTTATACTTAATGTACACTTAATTTGAACTTAAAATTTTAATTTTTTAGTGAATTTTAAATAAAAAAAAATTATTTAATTTTTTTGTTACTTACTTAAAATAACATTATATAGTTCTTGTTTTTCTAGAAATGCTAATTTCTTCTTTTGTCCTTTTAGGCTGTATAATGACCAAAGGCCGTTTGTTCCTATCTTCTTCATCATTCTTCGAACTGTAGTTGCACAATCAGACCCACGTACACTGGTTAAAAGCAACACCTAAAAGCAACAACAAAAATGTAGTACACTAGTAATTTTGATATATGTATGTATGTATGTATGTATGTATGTATGTATGTATGTATGTATGTATGTATGTATGTATGTATGTATGTATGTATGTATGTGTATGTATGTGTATGTATACATATATTATATATATATATATATATATATATATATATATATATATATATATATATATATATATATATATATATATATATATATATATATATATATATCTATATATATATATCTATATATATATCTATATATATATCTATATATATATATATATATATATATATATATATATATATATATATATATATATATATATATATATATATATATATATATATATATATATATATATATATATATATATATTGGTGTATACTGGCAGCAGGTTTTCTTTCAAACATGTTTCATTGAATATGACCGCATATTCTGTATTTATTATTTTCTGGTTTAGGGCTTCTATCCCTCTAACTATTTTCTTAGCATCAGGGCTTAATTGAAATAGGAGTTCTCCAAAACTCATTTTCGTACTTTTAAGGTGAAGAAAAGAAGTGATTTACTATAGAGTGTATTACACTTATTTATATAATTTGCACAACGTTTCAAACCTCCATGGTTCATTCTCAAGTGAACAGATCTTACAATACTAGTTGATTTTATACCCGCACTGGGTCAGGTGATAATACAATGAAGGTGAAAACATGGGGGGATACATAAGGGATAAATGTGAGGTGAAACTAGTATTGCAAGATCTGTTCACTTGAGAATGAACCATGGAGGTTCGAAACGTCGTGCAAATTATATAAATAAGTGTAATACACTCTATAGTAAATCACTTCTTTTCTTCACCTTAAAAGTACGAAAATGAGTTTTGGAGAACTCCTATTTCAATTAAGCCCTGATGCTAAGAAAATAGTTAGAGGGATAGAAGCCCTAAACCAGAAAATAATAAATACAGAATATGCGGTCATATTCAATGAAACACACACACATATATATATATATATATATATATATATATATATATATATATATATATATATATATATATATATATATATATATATATATATATATATATATATATATATCATAACTTATGATAAGGCATCTTATCATAAATAACATCTCAACAAAAATCACATCATTCTAGGAGGTGATTTCAATATTGACCTGGGTCTACAAAATAACCCTCTAGTTGACTGTTTCCATAACAGCATGTAATCCTCTATGATAATCCCCACAATCACCAAGCACTAGACCAAAGTTCTCAAGTCAAGCCTAGCCTCGGGCCGGGCTTGGGGAGTAGAAGAACTCCCAGACCCCCATCAAGCAGATAAGTGTGTGTGTTATGAAGAGATACATCTCAACGACTAACAAAATTAGCAAGAGAAATATAGTCGTTGAAATGTAAGCCTCATCCTAACCATACACTCAAGACCTTGAGAAAGCACTCAGGAGAGTGTGAAAGACTCTGTGTTAATATTACATAATTTACAAATACGTAAGTGTTATATTTTATCCTATCCTATATAAACAAGATTATATCATTATTCTTATTATTTAGCAATTTTATCTTTTCTGCATGAACTATCAAAAAAATTTAATTAGAAAATTAGCAAATATCTGTAATATTTAAGATGAAAAATTGAAGGAAACATTACTGTTAAAATACCACTTACAAATTTTGTTCTGAAACTCGATTCCGCTAACTTCCTATTGAGAACATTAAGATCACCTTCTGCAGCAATAGGATTTGGTATTAGATCTTCTATGATCTTGTCTGTTTCTTTTGTAGTCAAAGTTGCTTTCAATATCTTCACATCACTTTTCAGTTCATTCACTTCAGTGTATATGGCCTGCAACATGTTACCTGGAAATTTATACAGTATATAGAAAGTGTACATGCTATTATATTACATATCTTGAATGTACATTTAAAATAAAAGCATTATAAAGTATATTTTAAAATAACTGACACTGAGAAAGCACCCAAAAAGTAGGCTATGACTGATGTGATAGATAATGGGATAATTTCTTAGTAATTATGAAACTGCTTATATAATTGGAAGCAAATTCAGCAATCTAACCTGCTCAGTTTGCAGTCTACTTCAACATGAAACTTATGCCTATCACCCATAGGGTACATATAGGTTATAGGCTACATAATAAATTAATTAAACTTTCAAAACTTACTCATATTCTGCATCATTTCTTTCAAACTCCCATCGTTCTTGTCTGGTGACTTTGGGTCGAATAAATTCCTTGACCTTGGAGTCCTAACGACTGAAGTACTTGGCGTGACCAGCTCATTGTCTTTAAGATTGCAAGATTTAGCTATTAAAATATAACTACTGTACTGTATAATCAACAAATTTCATGAGCTTTTACTACTGCATACTAATATTATAAGTTATACTATATGTCTACATCACATTTAAACTACCCAACATCAGAAAGAGGGTGAGCCAACATCAGAGAGGGGGGGGGGGGTTATCATGAGAGAGAGGAGGGCCAACATGAGAAGAGAAGAAAAAAGAAAAGAAAGAAAGAAATAAAGAAAAAGAAAGATAGAGAGACATACAGAGACAGACAGACACATACACACAGAATAAGAAGAGGTGACAGAACATAATTAACAAAACAAATTTCAACGTGAGAAAAGGGAGGTCAACATGAGAGAGAGAATGAGGGTCAACATGAGAGAGTGGGTCAACATGATATATATTTTAAATAATTACTTATTACCTTCATGAAGAAATACTGATGGCGTCAACGGTGTATTGTGAAGTGTAGTCTTCACTGGAGACTGCTTTTGTAGGACTGTTCTATTAGCTGAAAAGTAGTTATGTTTATTTCAAACATTCGTTAACCAAATAATATTTTAAAGACTTTAATATAGTTTGAACTAACATGAGAGAGGTGGGGGTCAACATGAAATACACATTTTAAAAATTAACTTATTACCTTCATGAGGAAATACTGATGGCGTTGAAGGTGTATTGTGAAGTGTAGTCTTCACTGGAGACGGCTTTTGTAGGACTGTTCTATTAGCTGAAAAGGAGTTAATTAACTTAAGGTAAGGGACAAATTAACACGTAAGGTAAAGGTAAGATAAAGGACAAATTAACACGTAAGGGACAAACAAAAAGAAAAGTAATAACAAACCTGCTTGTTTCTAGTGACTAGATCAAAGGAAAACCAAAATTTCCCTGAACTGTGACAAGTGAAAAGCAGCTGCTAGACAAAGTGGGAAAAGTTCACTAGACCCCATATGCACATAAAAGAATAATATGCTTAATATTAAACAATTAGAAATAAACACATATTTCTATACAGAAATTCCAGATAAGCATAAAAATTACTCAAAGCTTCTAGTACTTCCAGAAGGAATTAAAAAAAAAAAAAAAAAAAAAAAAAAACAGCAAGAACTAAGTTTAGAGCAGTTTTTAGTTTTTTTTTAAACCAAAAGCATTAATAACCAAAGGAAGCATGGTTAAATATCAATTTAGAACTTTTAATGTTATTTACTACTAATCCTTACATTCACTTAATATACCAGAATAATATGGTATTTGCGGAGGACTTATTTCTTTTGAAGGTGTATTCTCATATGAAGATGGCGAACACTTCTTCTTGGATTGAGACGAGTGATGATTGCCTGAAATTATTTAAATTGTTTAATGTATTGAATGGCATTTTTCAAGTTGCAAATTTTTTTTAAATTACTGTAGTAGGTTATCAATGCTTACGTTTGTTATTCTCGGAATTCTCTTCTTCATATTTGAAGCATGGTTTCCTTTTTCGTTGTCGAGGATAGCCCATATCGTCTTCAGTTTCGACATTTGAAGTGTCTTCCGCAGCTAAGCATCTTCGTTTTGCAACGTCAAAATCATCTGTAATAATTGAATATAATTAGTAATATATCAGCGAGATATATATTTATCGTTACCTAGTAGAGTAGTGAACACTAAGAAATAACTTAAATCAGCTTCCTAAAGAGATGTTTAATAAAACAACGTACATGATTTGGAACTTATAACTGGGGCACAAAAGTCTTAAGTAGCTATGAGGAAACCCATCTTGTGATTAAAATATAATTATAATGCTGTTTTTGTCTGCAGTGTTAAAGTTATGGTGAATGAATGAATAGGTGTCTTGTATCTTAAATCTTAATAATTATAAATTTAATACCTACCAGTTGTTGATAGGATTGTTGATACGACATGCACTCGCCAATTTGTCGTGTCTGGCTTTTCGTGCTTTTGGGCACTAACTGTATGCCTGCTCCGTGGCCACCAGCACAATATGGTTTCCTGAAAAGTCAAAATAAACTGTTACATGCTAATTTTAGCACTAATTTGGAATATTTTTAAAGCAACTCAATATATGCAATTTTTTAGTTTCAAAGTAATGCTTACATCATCAGATTTTTTAATCCAGGTTGTGGAGATGATACCCACACTACGATCATTGAAGCCTACCACTGCATACCGCTTTTCAGATGTCATCTACAAAATTGAAAAATCTTATTAAGGGTTGTTCTCTCCAAAAAAAGAAATTAGAATAAAGTTGGTAATAGATTTACTTGATTATGTCAATCATAGATTAGCCACATTTGTAAATGATTTTCGGTTGGTATAAACAGTAGCTGCCATGTATGGACTAAAAGGCTTAATACAGTTTTATCTATTAATGTGCTCTCAAAATATTAATAATTTTCATGAAATACAGGGTAATGGGATTTTTAAACAGGTAAATATTGGTCAAAAGATAATAGCTTTAATAAAAAACAAAATTGTGAATCTCATTAACTTACAATATTAGTTCAAACTATTATTAAAGCATGGATACAGTATTTAAATACGTACTTGTCATAAGTCATGTAGTATTGACAGAAAAGTATTTGCGCTTTCTGTCTCGATCATCATACCTGTGCGGTTTAGTTTTCTTGCTGGAATCACCTTCATGGATGAATTCCTAGTAAGAACCTTAAATGCTCCAATTAATTTGGAGTTACAAGGTTTCTCAAAGAGAGGTATACTTCTCGAATATACCCTGCAAAGGAACATGCTGTCTCCATTTTCATCGGTGTCACTGACAGTGTCCAAAACTTGGCAGCAAGTTTCATTATTCAGCAAATAGGCATTGTTTGGTGCCTTGGTATATATTTTATGTTCTGTATTTGGTGTATAAATCCTTTGAGCATGCTGCATCTCTTTCAGCCTCTTTGCAATTTGAACAAGAGGGTTTTTACTTGATCGAACCATATTCTTAACCTGCTGCAGGTAATTTTCAAATGGAAATGCTGAACATCTGTCCAAACTACCAAACTCTTTGGCATCAGAGGATATGTGTGTTAGGCAGTGTACATTGTACACTAAAAAATCCTTACCATACAGCTCACGAGCCTTTAACACAAAGTACAGCAAAAGATCATGTGCATATTGGCTGTAATTTAACTGAATCAATTTAGGTGATACAAGAATAGAAATGGCTACACTCAGAGTCAGGAAATGGTCATACAATTCTTTGGGTAAGATTCCCTTCAGTACAATCTTACCGGTGTAGAGAAGGAGTTGCCTGTATTCAGTCGCTTTCCATCTATCAACCTCTGAAAGACTTCGAGGTTTACGTGCAAAGTGCATAGGCACAAATTGTGTTAGTTGAATTAGACGCTGACTAATTTCATCAACTTGGCGAGCACATAATTTTACGTTTTTATTTCGTATCCAGGCAAGAAGTAACCTTTTCATAACCCCAAGACATATCTGATGCATATAGTCTATGGGAAAAGTACTCACCATATTTATATTTAAGTCACAGAATGGTGATCTACCATGGTGATGTTGAGAATTAGATTGATTACGAAAATCTTCATCTGTTATGAGTTGTAAATTTTTCACTTGTTGATAAGTCATTCTTCCATTCCAAACACCCTCTTGGGTACATCTATCACACCCAAAGTAGCCAGAGTGGAGTTTGATTGCCTTCACCATTGCTTTTGCTGGGGCATCACATATGACTCCTTTTAGTTTTACTGGCAATGTTTTGTCATCATTTTAAAATCCATAGTGCATAATTTTTTTCAAATCCTGAATGAATTCATTTAAAAAATCTAAATCACTAGGTTTAGAGCTTCCGTATGTGAGGACTACTGGGAAAACTCTTATAGGTTTGACATTATTGATAGCACAAAGAACAGGCCATAAACTTTCATTTTTACTTCTAAATATTGGCAAACCATCAATGTTGCAAATTAAAGATATTTCTGCCAAATCTCTTATTGTTGATTTAGGATACAGCCTTAAAGTTTTCAACATTTCCTCCTCTAACCCCAAGTAGATATACATCATGCCTGATTTAGTCTCAGTAGGTATATGTTTAACTGTATTCAGTAACGAACGAGCTGTTTTTGGCAAGTCAGCATGTCCCTGTTTTCTCAATTTTTTTAATAAATTATCAATGGCATTGTGTGTTATGCCATATTTATTAACCCATACTAACAATACATCTGATAATGATTTATCATCCTCATCACCACTGCTCTCTGACTCTGATGATATTGGGTCATGCTCATCAATCATGTCCCAAGTCCAATCTCTCTCTCTCTGACTTTCAAGAGATGATGCATCTTCATTGGCTCCACAACCAATATTAGGTTCTGAATTAGATGACAAAGCAGCATGGTCATCGTCTATGCTGTTTGTTGTAACATTGGCCAAAGGATCCTGATTCAACAACTGAATCTCAACCTCATCACTATTTTCATTTTTGCCATGCTGGGACGCCTGTTCTTTTAGGCGTCGCTTTTTGGCCCGTGACATACGCTGCCATCTTGTGTGGTATTCTCTTCTTTTTTCTATAATGTGTGCATACATTCTGAAGGAGAAAGGCCAAGTGCTACATTACCAATTACTATTACAAGATTATTAGTAAAGTACTGTACTGCAAAAAGCAAATAAAATGGGGTAAACTAAACTTTGAAAACAAATAATAATTAAAACAGGTAAATTAGTAAAATAACAAAGGCTTAAGCAGACATGACTCTGCTTAAGCCATGTAAAGCAGACAGATAAGATGGCAATATATAAGGGGAAAAAATTAAAAAGCTTGGATATAAAACTAATTGAGATCAAAAGCATAAATTACTAAAGTAGGGGAAAAAATAACAAATGACTTCATAAAAAAATTATCCAATTGCCAACAGCAACTTGGTAGTACGAGTCTAAGAAACAAACAAAATTTAAATGCTGTTATCTGCAATGAAACAATACATACTATTGCACGTACCGAAACATTGATGAATGTAAAAAATAGAGAACTATTTGCTGAATGTCCCATAAATGGATTTAAACTATTTTACACAAAGAGGGGGGAGAAGCCATGTATGTTAGGGAATATTTGAAATGTAGTCTCGAAAAGTACACAACTGTGATAGGAAAATTAGGTCACATGGAGGAGTGGGTCTGTATACTATGGAAGACCTTGTATGCTCGGAGCTCCTTAACATTACAAATGAGGTGGTAGAGGTATTGGGATTAAAAATAGAGAAAATAAATTTAGTGATTATTCTAATATACAAACCGCCAGATGCAACGGCCGAGGAATTCACAGAACAGATAAACAAAATGGAGAACTCGATACCTCATATTATCTTCCTAGGTGACTTCAACTTGCCTAGTCTAAGATGGAGAATAGCAAACAATAATATTATACCAGGAAATTTATCGAGACCTACCCACTCAGCTTCCTGGCAATACGTTAGTAATGAATAAATATGATATATTTACTCATTATAATGTTGGTGCTGAATGTACAACACGAAAAAACATAATTTTAATCTGAAAAAGGATCTTTTTATAAAGAAATTAGACGAAAATAAAGAGCTGGTGACGCCAAATCAAGTCGATGATCCAAGCGTCGGTTAGGTTAAGTTAGGTCAACCTAACCTATTATATTTATTCATTACTAACGTATTGCCAGGAAGCTTTGTGAAGCTTGTGTAGCTTGTGGTAGCTTGTGGTAATTAGACGGACCCTCATTTTAACAGAAACTTGGCTAAGTAAAGACTATACCCAACTCTACAACTTAGCTGGTTATAAAGGCATTCATAATTGCAGGCCTAGTAAAAAAGGAGGTGTTATACCAAAACAGATGCAGACCTAGGAAACAGGATTTCTTCAACAGAAATTTTGAAATTGTTCACAATTTTTGTTACACCAAAGTTGGAGTATGCAGCAGTTGTATGGTGTGCCCATATCTTAGAAAGCATATCAACAAACTGGAAACGGTGCAGAGACATGCCACTAAGTGGCATTAACTAAATGCCATTAAATATGCCAAATATACTACATAAATATACATACTACACATGCACAATAATTGTCCTGGGACCTCTGATATTCATAATATAATATATATATATATATATATATATATATATATATATATATATATATATATATATATATATATATATATATATATATATATATATATATATATATATATATATATATATATATATATATGTATATATAGGGCCATCAACACACCTCCAGCTAGGGCCACCAACACACCTCCAGGGCCATCAACACGCCTCCAGGGCCATCAACACAACACCACCATCAACACACCTCCAGCCAGGGCCACCAACACACCTCCAGCCAGAGCCACCAACACACCTCCAGCCAGGGCCATCAACACACCTCCAGCCAGGGCCATCAACACACCTCCAGCCAGGGCCACCAACACACCTCCAGCCAGGGCCACCAACACACCTCCAGCCAGGGCCACCAACACACCTCCAGCCAGGGCCACCAACACACCTCCAGCCAGGGCCATCAACACACCTCCAGCCAGGGCCACCAACACACCTCCAGCCAGGGCCACCAACACACCTCCAGCCAGGGCCACCAACACACCTCCAGCCAGGGCCACCAACACACCTCCAGCCAGGGCCACCAACACACCTCCAGCCAGGGCCACCAACACACCTCCAGCCAGGGCCACCAACACACCTCCAGCCAGGGCCACCAACACACCTCCAGCCAGGGCCACCAACACACCTCCAGCCAGGGCCACCAACACACCTCCAGCCAGGGCCACCAACACACCTCCAGCCAGGGCCACCAACACACCTCCAGCCAGGGCCACCAACACACCTCCAGCCAGGGCCACCAACACACCTCCAGCCAGGGCCACCAACACACCTCCAGCCAGGGCCACCAACACACCTCCAGCCAGGGCCACCAACACACCTCCAGCCAGGGCCACCAACACACCTCCAGCCAGGGCCACCAACACACCTCCAGCCAGGGCCACCAACACACCTCCTGCCAGGGCCACCAACACACCTCCAGCCAGGGCCACCAACACACCTCCAGCCAGGGCCACCAACACACCTCCAGCCAGGGCCACCAACACACCTCCAGCCAGGGCCACCAACACACCTCCAGCCAGGGCCACCAACACACCTCCAGCCAGGGCCACCAACACACCTCCAGCCAGGGCCACCAACACACCTCCAGCCAGGGCCACCAACACACCTCCAGCCAGGGCCACCAACACACCTCCAGCCAGGGCCACCAACACACCTCCAGCCAGGGCCACCAACACACCTCCAGCCAGGGCCACCAACACACCTCCAGCCAGGGCCACCAACACACCTCCAGCCAGGGCCACCAACACACCTCCAGCCAGGGCCACCAACACACCATCCAGCCTACCACCACAAGCTTATAAATATACTACACATGTCTAAGAGCAAATAAAAGAAAACAGTTACCTTAACTATTGAAGATGCAGCAGGATTTTGTGGATAAGCCAGCAGCAGTCCCTCTCGACACGGTTTTAAAATGGCGGCGACTACCACAACATGCAACGAGCCTAAAGAATGTCCAGCGCTAGCATTATCTAAACGCTATTATATATTATCAAGCAATACGGAAATCTAAAATAAAAAAAATGATACAAATAATTGTATTAAATATTTATTTGCAATTACAATACCTCGGGAATATATTTTTGCGTTAGCAATACATATTAAGTTCGTATTTAGTTTAACTCATTTAAATTCTTTACAAATAATAACCTGATTTTACCTGATGGCCATTAACATTAATGTTTTATGTTGATACATTTCATACCCTTATTATTTCAATTTCTTTCTTTATTATGCACCCCATACCCATCCCGTGGGCGGTGGTGTAAATGATTACAGAGGCACATAATGGGTTCAGGAACTGAACTCTCTAGTTTGTTTAGCTAAGCAAATAACAATTTTTGACGCTAGTTACAAAATTATTAATGTTATATATACATGTACACACTCTCATACATACATGTACATATATATATATATATACGTATACATATATACATACACATGCATATTTATAATCACCCACACAAATACACACATCAATAATCTCTGTCACTTATTTTATACATGTTCTTGTAGAACATTCTATTGCGAACACATTGGGCGCTGCCCAATAAACTCGCCCCTTCGGGGCAAAATTATTTTTTTTTTTTAATCTTGGTGGAACATAAAATGGCCGCCTGTGTTTATGCTGTCGTCAGATGGCGCTGTGACGTCACAGAAGAGGGAAGCACGTACTGCGCATTAATGCCTCGATCCCTCGTTATTTATTTATTTTATTTATTTATATATATATATATACAAGAACGTACATTGGGGGGGTAAGAGACAACATAGAGCTTAAGTTAGAATTATAATCTTGTAAAACCACTAGCTTGCATATATAGCGTTTCGGGCAAGTCCTTAAACTAATCTTTGAGCAAATTCTTAAACAGAGTTTTAGAGAAATAATTAAATGTAAAATTGATAAAAAGTGTTTAACAGGTACATTACAGCTTTACTTTACAAGTACAGATGATTTTAAGTAGGATAATTACAGTAAAATTGTCAAAAAATTGTTTACAGGTACGATGCAAGAATTTTCGACACAAAAGCAGATCAGAACAATACACAATAATGAACAAGGAATCCTAAGTACAATTAGGAAAACATCTCAGGGTTATACATTGGATTACTGAAGCACAATATGAGGATCATTACAAATAGTAATGCAGTAGAATATGCACTCATATTCTATTATTAAGTTAATATTAAGTTCCTTCCTCATGTTAAGTATCTTTGTGGTACTAGGGACATCCAAGGATTATCTTCAAGGCTTCGTTCTGCAAGTTTTCAAGCCCTTTAAGCTTTCTTTCAGTCATCAAGGCAAGCAGAGATGCAACATAATCCACTACCTCCTTTATGAACTGGCGTTACTCTTGCGTTTTTAAGGATATCAGGGAAGATATGACACTCAAGGGATTTGTTGAACAGCAGAGCTATAGGTGGCACAAGGGCATTGGAGGCGCTCTTGTATACAATGGATGGGATTTCACTGATGTTCCCAGCTTTGGTTTTTAGTGAATGTATGATGGACACAACATCTGACGGGCTGACTGGTGAGAGGAGAAGAGAGTTTGGATAGCTGCCTGAGAGATATGTGTTGATATGTGTCTGACTCTGTGGGATTTTACTTGCAAGGTTAGCACCAATCGATGAAAAGAAGCTATTAAATTCATTCGCCATTTCTAAGTCAGATGACAGTGTAAGGCCATCCTTAGAGAGTGTTATCTGGTTGTGGGAGTGTTGTTTAGTTCCCAGGATGTTAGAGATGGTATTCCATGTGCTTTTCATGTTGCCTTTTGCTTCTTTGAATCTAGTCTCATAGTATGAAAGTTTTGCTTTTCTTATGATACTGGTAAGCACTGACGAGTACCTTTTAACTACTTCCATTGGAATTAGGCCACTCCTAAATTTCTTTTCGTATTCATGTTTTTTGTTGATTGATTTGATTATGCCACTTGTGAGCCACGGGTTATTTTTTCTTTTATCAGTTACTTGTTTGGTAAGGAGGGGACAGTGAGTGTTGTAGAGGCTGAGAGTTTTGTAGAGAAAGAGGTTAGTTGATGAGTTTATATCCTGTGAATTATTAAATTCAGATTCCCAGTTAATATTGTGAAGTGCATTAGAGAGATTGCCTAAAGCTGATTCACTATGTAGCCTGAATGAAAGTTTTTTGGTTTCTGGTGGTGATGTGTCAATGTTTGCTATGAGGAAAGTAGGATAGTGGTCAGTTGTTCTGTCATAAATTACCCCAGATGTAAGGGGAGCTGTTATATTAGTCCAAAGGTGATCCAGGGTAGTGGCAGATGTTTGAGTGACTCGGGTGGGCTTGGTGATTGTGGGGATTAGCATACAGGAGTGCATGCTGTTACGGAAATAGTCAACTTGAGGGTTGTTTTCAACATTCAATAAAGAAATTCTGGAGGGCTTCTGTGCAAGGGTTAGGATGAGCTAGCCTAAGCATTTTTATACCAATTTGACAGTTATTTTCAGTAACACGATAAACAACGCTCGGAATATTAAGTTCCTTTCTCATATTAAGTATCTTTGTGGTACGAGGGCACCCAAGGATTATCCTCACGGCTTCGTTCTGCAATTTTTCAAGCCCTCCAAGCTTTCTTTCAGGATGCCTTAAAGTTAGTTTAGTTCATTTATTATGCACCCCATACCCATCTTGTGGGCAGTAGTGGAAAGGGTTGCAGAGGCACATATATATGGGCTCAGGGACTGAACCCCACAATTCATTTAGCTAAGCAAGTTACAATCTTGATGAGCTAGTTACAAAATTCAGTATAAGTCGTCACATCAACAATGGGTTCGAGATCGATCACAAGTACAGTTTCTAAATTAAGCAACTGACATATGTGGAGAGCTAGTGTCACAATTGATATGTTTGTCCTGCACACCGCCCCTCATCCAGTGGGCAGCGGTGGATAGGTTACAATCACTTTGTTACTACTTACAGTTAGCAAACTGGGGATATTTGGCTAAAATTTCTGGTACCAGATAATTTTGAATGAAATATTGACACATCGTTGGTACATTGGTTATAAAATTGTCTCTGAATTCACTATCACATAGTGACGGAGGGTGTGCGAATAATTTTGTTGACAGTTAACATTTGGTCAGGTCTACATCGGCAGATAATGAGAATTCCCAGAAATACTTGTAACCGAGTCTAAGCCGAGCAGTAGTAACATCTAGAAGTCTGCTGATTTTATTGGATGAACCATAGATGTGTCGCTCCTCTTGCATAATAGTATTGAACGAAAGTTAATCTCCCCAAACAATTTCGCGTTTTGGGCAAGTTACCCCTCCACTCTCTCCATTTTTTTTTGGACATTCCCTGGTAGTGTGCGGAAATACTGAAAAGTGTATACTCTTTTCAACTTTGTCACCTTAATTCTCGTCCTATGTCTTTCATTTTGGTATCAATGCGTTCGCAATAGAATTCCCAACAGAACTATGTGAATATAATGTCAAAGACAGCAGCGCGCTCCACCCGCCGACAAGATGAATGTAGGCCAAGGGTACCAGAAAAAGAAAGCTGAGCGTGATAATACTGAAAAGTGTATACCCTTTTCAACTTTGTTACCTCAATTCTCATCCTAGGTTTTTCAATTTAGCATCAATGTGTTCGCAATAGAATTCTCTACAGGACTAAAGGCATATAAACTCCAAAAGCCCGGCTTACCATCCGCAACAAACAGAGAAAGCGAGAGCGTGTTACCAGGGAGCGCACAAGAGCGATAAAATGTATACACTCTTTTCATTCTGGTCACCTCAATTGTCATCCTAGGTCTTTCATTTTGGTATCAATGTGTTCGCAATAGAATTTCCAACCGGAATTTATGCATGAAATGTCAAAAACAGCAGCGTGCTCCACCCGCTGACGTGATGAAAGCACGGCGGACCATCCACACAAAACAGAGAAAGTGAGAGAAAGTAACCTGGGAGCACTCTAGTGCAATGTAATGTGAACACACTTTTCACTTTGGTTACCTCAATTCTCGTCATATGTCTTTCATTTTGGTATCAATGTGTTCGCAATTGTATCTTATTGTATCAATTGTATTTTAGGCTCACCACGATGCAATCTGATAGTACCACACGTGTATATACCTATCTTCAAGCAGCAATTCACTCATTCAAACCGACTTATAATAGTTATCCATATATAAATGGTAATCTTTGTTCTACCTGTTAACCTGTCATATGAAGAAAGATTGTCAAAACTTATATTACATTCTCTAGAAAAGCAAAGAATTAGGAGTGACATATGGTAGAGGTGCACAATGGGATGAATGGACATAACAAAGGGGACATTAATGGGGTATTAAAAGTAGCAACACAAGACAGAACTCGAAACAAAGTGTAAAAATTGGAAAAATTTAGATTTAGGAAAGAACTGCATGAGTAAATACACTGGGTTTGTACCTTAAGGTTCATGTATGCAATATTACAGAGTTCCAGTTAACTCCCATGCATGCAATTAATTTATGTTATGTTTATGTTTTTTATGTTAAAATGTTTTTGTTGATTTGTTTGTATATTTTCATAAGTAAAGCATGCTTACCGTCTTATTCCAAGTTTTATGATAACTTTACAATGTTTAAAACATAAAGTTCAATATATATTCTGGTTTTCATACAGGAACTATACGTTAATATAACATCATAATAACGTAATGATGTCGTGTAAATAACGTTATACTGACGTCATATAAATGTTATATTTATGTTATAAGAACGTAAATTGGATAGCTTTACAGAAAGTAAACAAAAAAACTAAATGTTGACTGAAAATTATTTATTCTTAAATATAAAGCATGAAAACATTATAATACCATAGCATTTACTATTATTTTTAAATTTTTACATAAATCTTAAAAAACTGTGTCATAAGAATATATGTTTTTAGTTATATCCTTTGGTTTTAAGAATGTCAGATATACGTATTTATGTCAAAAGTTACAGTATTACCTTTGTGGAACCATTTAAAAACGTCCACAAACGTTCTGTGTTTGCTGGGAATGAGCATTCTGCGATCAGCAGTACCCCAAGAACTTCAAGATCTGGGGATCTGAGGCAAAGAGAAATGGACACCAGGAAGGCTAGGGATCCGTATATGTAAAATAATTAATGTAATTAATATAGTAAAATAACAGAAATAAGGACGAAAATAGTAAACCAACTCCCAGACTCATAATAAATTAATACGGACGAGATGGGAATAATAAAATGAATGACAGTACTATAAATTAATATAGCAACTAATGAATATATACATACACATACATATATATATATATATATATATATATATATATATATATATATATATATATATATATATATATATATATATATATATATATATATATATATATATATATATATATATATATACACATACATATATACACACACACACACAAACATTCACAAGTAATAAATAGTACCTTACAAATATAACGAAGTTTTCACTAAGAAAACGTAAAAGAGAGACATAAGCACTAGAAGGATAGGGAAAAGCACAAAATACTCCTTCCAAAGTACTAGGTTGCAGGGCCATTAGCCCGCTAACAGGGCGGGCCCGCCCCGCCCAGCTAAGGGCTCCACAGGGGTCCCGGCTAAGGGCGTAACGGACTGGCCCAGCTAATGGGCCTAGTACGGGGCCGACCGAGGGCATGGCGAAAAATGCCAGAGAAAACGATAACAAGTAAAGCAGAGGGAGGGTAGAAGTAAGGCGACTAAAACCCGGACCTAATAATAAAGAACTTAAATAAGTAGTAGTATGATACAGTAGGAACTGTATAAATAGATAAATAAGTAAATGTCCCACACTGGGGAGGAGGAAGTAAGCAGGGAAACCCTAACCTTAACAAACCAACAATAACGTAGCATGCACAACACGAACACTAGTGGTCAACAAGGACAAAATAAGGGCTTAACAAACAACAGTTGCCAAATGTAAACTGTAAAATCCTGCCTCTGAACATCAGCAGCTGGACATTGGCAACTGGGGCATCAACATCTGCCAAAGATAAATAAATAGTGGCAACTGGCCACCAGGGAAAACTTCAGTTATAAGTAGAAGTCCAACTGCAAGACAATTAGGGACCATATAGAACCTGGGAGCCAACAAGGGAATGATGAGTATCTTCGGCCGCTGCCGAAGATACAAAATTAGCGGCAACGGGCCAAGGGGGAAACTGCAGCAGTAAGGGAAGTGCGACTGCAAAACAGATCATGCTCAAAATAATGCTGGAATATAACTCTTTAGAGAAAACGGGATTAATGCATGAAGCTGAAATAAATTACAATCAAATACAATAAACTGAAAGGAGTGCTAATAGGCACAACGTCGGCTGGAACGCTTCTGCTGGAACTTCGGGAGCTGGCGCGTCGGCAGCTGGACCCTTGGGAGCTGGAACGCAGTAGGATGGGCATTATCATTTGGGACCGCTTCGACTGGAACATCAGGAACAACTTCAGCAGTAGCATGGGAGCTGGTCCAACAACCGCTGGAACGCCAGCAGCTGGACCATGGTCCACCTGAACAGCAGCAAGCTGGGACAGCAACAGCTGTACCCACAGCAGCTAGAACACCGACTGCCGGGAATGTCAGCAGCCGGAACAACAACAGCTGCAGCAGCTGGACACCAAAATTGAGCAACAACGTAGAAAGAGAGTGGCGGCTCGGACACTAGGACAGACGGCTGGACGAGCTGCAACAGACCCAACCGAGCATCGGCCGCTAGAACACAGTGACACGTCGCAGGGAGGACGTCAGCCGGACGTCAACCCCTGAACGAAGGCAGCTAAGACGTCGGTGGCTGTGAAACCCTTCCGGGCTACATCGGGCAGACAAAACGTCTGGATAAACCAGCGGCCTAGGGGGCCACTGTGACTTCCGGGCTACACCGGGCAGACAACATGTCTGGATAAACCAGCGGCCTGGAAGGCCGCATATTTATATGACCAATATAAATAAGATACCTGAATAACATCGCCGGCTTAACTCATCACAGGAAGAACGTCGGCTGGACATAAACCCCCGAACGCAGACAGCGAAGACGGCAGCGGCTATGACAACCTTCCTGGCTACATCGGGCAGACAAAACGTCTGGAGAAACCAGCGGCCTGGGAGGCCGCAGTATATTCCGGGCTACACCGGGCAGATAACACATCTGGATAAACCAGCGGCCTGGAAGGCCGCATATTTATATGACCAATATAAATATAATACCTGAATAATATCGCCGGCTTAACTCATCACAGGAAGAACGTCGGCTGGAGAGCAGCCCCTGGACGCAGTCAGCTAAGACAGCGGCTATGACAACCTTCCTGGCTACATTGGGCAGACAAAACGTCTGGATAAACCAGCGGCCTGGGAGGCCACACATGTCTGGATAAATCAGCAGCCGGGAGGCTGCAGATTCTTTCGGGCTACACCGGGCAGACAAAACGACTGGAAATGTTTACTGGTACTGGTAAACAAAACTGGTACTGTCTAGCTGTCGGTACTTAATAACTTAATGACAAAGTCAAGAAAACAAGTATAAAGGTAAAACGGTAAGTAAAATAACATGCACTTAGGCAATGCATAACTAGCAATAAATTGCTGATGGAACTAATCATAATACGAGTCCAAGATAAACTTAAAGGGAGAGGCATGAGGCCCGAACACAGCGTCTAGGACATCCTAGCTGACTTTACTTAACTTAAAGGTGAAGCATAAGTTAACAAACAATTGTAAACCAGTAAAGTAAAAACATGCAACAAGAGCGATGTAAATTGCGGGAAATTTGCTGAGGAAACTAAACGTAAATGCAGGGCCAGAATAAACTTAAAGCAAGAGGCAAGGGGCCCGATCCCTACAACTATCACATCCTAGCTGACTTTACATAATGACTTAAAGGCAAAGCAGAGGTTAAACAAACATAAATGTAAAACCAGCAAAGAAACACGCAGCTTGACACTGCATAAAATTCATTAATAAATTAAGGAAACTTATGGAAAATACAAGTCCATAAAAACTTAAAGCTAGAGGCCGGAGGCCTGTGGCACAGCAGCTAGCCTAACCTAGGTGACTTTACCTAATAACTTTATAGGCAATAAGCAAAAGTTAAAACAAACCTAAATGTAAAACCTGCAAAAGAATACATGCAGCTTGACACTGCATTAAATTCATAAATAAATTAAGGAAACTTATGGAAAATACAAGTCCATGAAAACTTAAAGCTAGGGGCCGGAGGCCTGTGACACAGCAGCTAGCCTAACCTAGCTGACTTTACCTAATAACTTAAAAGCGATAAGCAAAATGATAAATAAACATAATTGTAAACCAGCAATAAATAAATACACATGCAGCAAGACGTTGCATAATTTACGGGAATAATTACCTGATGTAATTAAACGTAAATGCAGGGCCAGTAATCTTAAAGCAAGAGGCAAGGGGGGTGGGGGCCGTACTCTGCGCCTATCACAGCCTAGCTGAGTTACTTAATAACTTAATGGCAAACAATAGTTAAACAATCACAATTGCAAAACCAGTAAGCGTAAATAACATGCAGCTTGACCTGCATAAATTGCAGTAATAAATTGAGGTAAATTAATGGTACGCAATACCAAGATAATCTTAAAGTCAAAGGCATGAGGCTTGTAACTCAGGAACTAGCACAACCTAGGTTACTTTACTTAATTAATAACTCGATACAAGAAGCAAGAGTTTTAATAAGTTAATAAAACATGCACGAGGGCAATGCATAAATTATAATAATAAATTGCAGAGAGAAACAAATCGTAGTTGCAAGCCCAAGGAAGGTAACAGCAAGAGGCTTGGGCCCACAACACGGCAACTGGCACAACCCAGCTGACTTTACGTAAACTCAATGGCGATAAGCAAATTAAACATACATAATTGAGAACCCGGGATAAGTAAAGAAACAGGAAGCCTGGACAAATCATGAATTGCAGAACAAGCTGCTGAGGGAAGTCAAAACGTGGTTGCACGTCCAGGGTGTAAACTTAAAGCCAGGGGCTTGAGCAATGCTAAAAAAATTTAAATAAGTTGCGAGGCATAACACATCGTAACTGAAAGTCCAATAATATAAAAATTTATATAGCCAACGTTGAGAGTAGAGTAAAACAACAGCACTTAAAAGGAGTTGACTTGAGCATTAAATGTCCTGAAACAACAATAACAGCACTACCCAATATATAAACATAGGCATGGGGCGAAAGCAAAGGTAAAATTACAGTAAATATTGTAGCGTGAGGAAGCACGCCATTACTAACAGTCAGACTGTAAAGAAGCACTTATATAAAGAACATAAATAAATAATAATTAACGGCACAAAAGAAGTCGCCCAAGCGGCAGACCTCACGTCGACTGGGTGAGGGAGCTTAAGGTACAAGACTGAGCAGATGGGGTAGGTGGGGGGGGGGGTGGACAGGCCTCCTCCCGATTGTGCTTCAAATAACAGCCACCTACTGGAGAAAAACCAGTGCCCCATAACACCGAGGGTCACCTACCCCTCTAGGTCCACTGCACCTGCATTTGGTCACCAAGGCTTAACCAACAGGCGTGCTTCAGGGGCGCGCCAGGCGCGCCACGGAGGGACCTTGCCGAGCAACCATGGCTGAGCGCCCCGGAGAGAAGCAGTTATGCCATCTGGCTCGGCCAGGGAGGGAGGAAACACCTAGGGGGGCACGACACGTACCGGTACCACAAGGGACAAGGCGTTGGGCAACTCCAAACACTGGGGCACCCATAAAGCCAGGGGGGAGCGGGGCTCCACGCTCAAGCGTGAGAGGGGGGGGGGGTAAACACAGACACAAACACTGTACCTTAAATGTTGAGAAGGGCAGGACGCCCCTGACGGGTCGCTCTGAGTCGTTGTCGATAGGAACTGGTGTAGGGTCCATGCTGGGGGCACAGTTGAGCAGGCTAAACTTCTGTGTTTACGACTCACTGAGTAGCAGTGAGCAGCATGAGCTCCATCCATTTTGTAAGTGAGCAGCTGCTTGCTTGTCAGGAAGAGGGGCCACGCAGTCTGCAGGCTGAGCTTTATAACCTCGGCCCGTTGCGCGCGCAGCTTGGGCGGTTAAAGTCAGCTTCCAGACATACGTTTTCTCTTCCCTCAGAAAACCCACCGTTTTGGGGAAAAACAGTGTTCTTGTACTAGCTCTATCTATAAATCTATCAATTTTTGTATAACCTCTTGTATGTACTTTACCTGAATAAACATTTATTATTATTATTATTATAGACAGCGGTTGACATTTTGGGGGTGAGGTAGGTTACATGGAGTTAATAAGGTAGTACTTAGTTTTTATCTTAAACTGGTTGGGATAGGTACAGTCTTTAACATAATTGGGAAGGTCATTCCACATTGGAGGTCCCTTGATTTGTAAAGCATTTCTAGTTTGATTAAGTCGTACTTTTGGAATATCAAATAAGTATTTGTTTCTAGTGTGGTGCTCATGGGATCTGTCGCAACCTTCTAGGAAGCTTTATTCTAATGATCACTTTTATTAGTTTTCCCTCTTTTCTCAAAAGTGGGTGGTCCTTCGAATTATTAAATCAAATAAGTAAATAATTGAATATATGAGTCAAGCCCCAGATATCCCACATTATGGTCCTTTTCGAACCAGATATATATTAATTAATCACTAACACCAATTATGTGTTAACCATTACTGGGCTATACAAATATTTCAATTTACGGCTGTCAGCAGACTGTCCATTATAGCCTAAATTCATTCCATAATTGCTGATTCACTCGAGTCAGTGAATTTATTAACATTTTAGGATCCAGTATACTAATACAAATAACTGATCCCATACTAATTAATCATTACTAACCCTGATAACATTATATTCCACAATAATAATAATAATAATAATAATAATAATTTTTATTTAGGTAAGGTACATACATAAAGAGATTTTACAAAGTTTGTTGGGTTAATAGATAGAGCTAGTACATACAATGCCTAAAGCCACTATTACGCAAAGCGTTTCGGGCAGGAAAAACATTAATGACTAAAGCTTAAAACTAATGGGTAAAAATAATAAAATGTGTTGAGAACAAATAAAAATAGAGGTAAAAGAGGGGGACACATGGTTGAAAAAGCAGCACAAATACAATTACAAATTATTACAGAATATTACATTCAAACAGCGTTGTTTTGAAAAAAAAAAAACATACATGGGTTGACAACAGAGGGGTAAGGTAGGTTACAGGGAATTTATTAGGTAGTGCTTCGTTTTTATCTTAAACTGGTTGAGAGGGGTACTGTCTTTAACATGGTTGGGAAGATCATTCCACATTCTGGGTCCCTTGATTTGTAGAGCATTTCTAGTATGAATAATAGTTGATAGTACAATTAGGAAGTACATTCAGGTGTTAAATATTATTTACGGCAGTAGAATACTTGCCAAACACAATTAATACTTTTTTGTTCATTTAATTTCTTATACACATAATTTCTACCAGTGTATATATTATATAAAATTACAAAATCCAAAACATAGCACTATTTACACATTATTGCACCACATTTATTGTAGTTATTATGCCAACCCAAAAGAGGTAGGATATTTCAGACTGACACGGTACTAAGATTTGTACAAATTCAGTCTACACCATTAGCTGCATTAATAGGTAGGATTATTACCTAACTAGTACTGTTAGACAGTGCTGGTGAGGTTAATTAATTTATGTAGTGCTGACCCTAATGGGTGGGATTAACCATTTATTGTGTAATTATGTTTTATTACATATTTCTATGTACATCTTTGAGTGTTACTGTAAGTTCACTACCCATCCAAGGCTGATTTTGAAGAGCTAAGCTAAGGAACACCTGTAGTGATACCAAGGCACCACTCATATCTTAGTTGCTTATTATTAGGTAGGTAACTAACCTCTAAATGAGGTAAATTACAATCAACCTCAAGAAAATATCAGGCTGTCAATAATTATACCTGCTCTACATAAAGGAGCAAGTACCATAGCTGTCCAAGTAGCTATATAAGCTCTATAAGGCTCAAACTTACAGCCAGAATGGCTACTCCAGAAAAAACTGGAAGAATCTTGAGAGGTCTTCAAGATCATCTGTCAAGACTACTTGTCAAATGTGACAACTGTTTAGGAACTAACTCAGTTGACATCTTCAGGCTAATAAGTTCCACAAAGGTGGCTAGCCAAAAATATGACTAAGTAAAGGTTATAATCGAGTCTTATAGGAACATACTCCTTGACCTAGATTCAGGAAGCTCTGTGTATTTCTTCGTAAGTGGGTTTGCTACGAAGGTTCCTAAGTGCGCCCTAAGAAGATGCTTAGGTGCGATTCAATAAGGTCCACTTAGGAAGAAATTTGTTGGTTCACCTGCGTGCCGATAGAGGTCACTACTGTGTTTCGTTTGGCCAATCAGAGAGCAGCAACATTCTTCATATTGAAGATTTCTCCGTGGTCTCGGTCGAGCAGTCTCCGTGGTGTAGTGGTAAGACACTCGGTCGAGCAGTCTCCGTGGTGTAGTGGTAAGACACTCGCCTGGCGTTCCGCTAGCGCTATGTCATGGGTTCGTATCCTGGCCGGGGAGGATTTACTGGGCGCAATTCCTTAACTGTAGCCTCTGTTTAACGCAACAGTAAAATGTGTACTTGGGTGAAAAAACGATTCTTCGCGGCAGGGGATCGTATTCCAGGGACCATAGGATTAAGGACTTGCCCGAAACGCTACGCGTACTAGTGGCTGTACAAGAATGTAACAACTCTTGTATATATCTCAAAAAAAAAAAAAAAAAAAAAAAAAAAAAAAAAAAAATTAGCGCTGGCTTATCGGAGCTCTACTGCCTCCTATTTACGTCGAATTTTCTTATAAAATTAGTATATTTCGAAGTAAAACAATGTTTTTTCAACTTCTACAGCCAGCACCGACATTGTAGTAAACAAATATGTTACATTTGTTATTTACCTACGTAATTCTAAGAGATACTGTGTAGCTGTCCTTGTTGCTCAGAAGATGCGCTGACAAATATTGTATATATTTACTGAATTTACCCAAGGGCCACTAACTATCTAGTGACCTCGAAGAGGACAGAAAGCCGGCGGCTTGTTAAAGGGCCCGCCAATTGTCTTAATGATATTTTTTAGCTGGAATTTGGCATTTACGGCTTCAGCGGGTAGGCGGTTCCATGGGTTTATAGCCCACTTGGTGGAAAAAAACATCTGTTTTCAGTCCTACTTGAGAGAACATACTCTCCAACACTATATCTGTGATTGTCCTGTTATCAGTGACTTCATACCAAATGGTATGAGGTATTTTGAGCTCTGTAATTACTTCATACACTCAGGAATATTGGAAGATATTCTTGTGCTGCACCCAGATTTTGCCAGTGGAGGCTAATAGATCAGCATTAAGAATTTTGTTCTCTCCTAATTCCATGTATGACTGGCCATCCTGTGAGGTGAGGATGTTGGATGAGCTTGTAGCTGGCTTTTGATCTACACTGTGTGGTCCTTTATACAGAATAGGGAAGCAGCACATTGCTGTGTATACCTAAACATGTTTAAAAATACATTGTTTGAGAGGAGTCTTGTAGAAACTGGTAAGAGTAATTATAATATAATGTTTCCATGATTCAGTGCTTACCTCTTGTGAAAATTGCTTAGAGTTGTTTAGTCAGAGTTGATTTGTTTTTTGTATTGAGGCTGGTATTTTCTAAATTGATTCCATGTGCAGTATGTCTAACCATCCTGTGAGATGGGAGTATTAGATAAACTTATAGCTAGTTTTTTATCTACACTGTGTAATATTCCATATAGAATAGGGTAGTAGTACATTGCTGTGTATACCTAATCTTCCTAATAAAAAAAATCAGTAACAAAGATTTTAAATTATAGTTTGTATTATTACAAATTCAGTACAGTACTGTATTATCCTTATTAAATCATGTTGACCATGAACTGCTAATCCATGCTAATCATTCATTAAATTGTGCATTATGTCTCAATTTTTCACTTCCTTGGATATACTGTACAGTACAAAAAGATAGGATAAAAATAAACCAGTAATATTTCTTTCATTATATTTTTCATTTAAATAACTGCAACAATATTTTTACAGCTGACAGGATTTGTTTTACCATACAGGTGCATTATTTGTTAAAAAAAAATTTGGTTTATTGTTACACACAATGGTGCTACATAGCCTTCCCAGCTTGGTGCCTTCTTTTAATACTTACTGATTAAAAAATAAATAATAAATACATTTTATTCAGGAAAAGTACATACAGTTGATTTACAAACATAATGTTGGATTTATAGACAGAGCTAGTACATACAATACCTAAAGCCACTAATACTCATTGCATTTCGGGCAAGGTGTGGGGGAAAAAACACAGACTAAAACCTAATAGTAATCGGGATTAGGTATAAATTGTGTTGAAAGAAGGAATAAAAAATACAAAAAGGGGGGTTAACATAGCATAAATCAGCAATTACACATGTTGGTGAACAGCGTTGTTTAAAAAATAGCAAGACATGGGTTGACATTTAGGAGGTAAGTTAGGTTACATGGAGTTAATTAGGCAGTACTTGGTTTAACTCTTAAACTGGTTGAGAGAGGTACAGCCTTTGACATGATTCGGGAGGTCATTCCACATTCTGGGTCCCTTGATTTGTAGAGCACTTCTAGTTTGGTTACACACAGCCAAATTGAGTAACAGGAAGATGTCTTGGACACAAATTTGTTCCATGCTATATGTAGAGGAATCAGCTGAGTATTCCTCAAATAAAATAAGTTGCCTCAGCTTATAAGGTAAATAAAATAAGCATTTCTCAAATAAGTAGCTGCCTCACCTCACTGCCTTACTGCTACATAGCCTTCCTGGCATGGTGCCTTCTTTTGATAATTACTTGTTCCACACCCAAATTGTATAACAGGAAGAGGTCTTGGACCCCTACTTCCCTCTCTCTTTTTTAATAATCTATATAGTCATAATTATAGCTTTAAGTATTCAATGAATAAAGTTTGTGACATTTTTACCCTTCTCCTTACCTAACATCATTTGTGCAGCATATTTTTATTTTATGTCTCACCTATAGCTAAGGTACACCCTTACTACTAGGTGAACAGGGGCATTTGGTGATAGTAAATGATCCCATCAGGCAGGGCTCATCACCTTCTCTCATATTTCATGTTCACCAGTGTTTATTTACTTAATAACTACGGGTATAATATGTTGCTATTATAAAACTAATTCTATTATCATCAAACACATATTTACTTCAAGTTTCAAGCAGAGAATGCATATATAACTAACACGAAGGACTACTCTTCACTAGATTCACCAGCTATAATATTTTGGTCATGTTCCAATATCATAAATCGATCCCAGTGTTATGTAGTACAGAAAAAATGACTTATATCCAGTTTACGTAAGCCTACGAGTGGTCGAAACCACACTTAAATCCCGGAATGAACTTACGAAGGTTTTTCCACTTAGGGTAGCTAATTGAATACGGACGTAGCCGCCACGAAGGCGTTAAGAGGGAAAACGTTCTTAGCTAAGAGGAAAAACCTTCGTAAGTACCTTCCTGAATCCGGCCCCTTGTCAGTAATACTGACCCAGACAAATTGCGTCTGATTTTATTTTATTTTATTTTATTTATATATATACAAGAAGGTACATTGGGTTTGTGAGAATACATTGGATAGTACAGTAATTACATTCTTGTAAAGCCACTAGTACGCGCAGCGTTTCGGGCAGGTCCTTAATCTAGCAGATAATTTTAAGTAGGTAAGTTCAATCAGAATTGATAAATGAAAGATACATTACAAGAGAAAAATGAGATGAGAGAGATAAGTAAGTATATTAAAGCACATTGTTATATTAAAGATCTGATTAATTACATTGACAGCTTGATTTGTAATTTAAACAAGATTAATAGACACCTTACAGCAGATTGACAGTACATATAAGACAGCAATGATCACAATGGTAAAGATGTTCAGAATGGGTACATAAAGATTGGGAGACTGGGTAGCAAAAGATACAGATAAACAAGATTTATAAACACCATACAATAGAATGGCAGCACATATAAGAAAACAGCAATGATTTCAATGGTAAAGATGTTCAAATTGGGAACAAAAAGGTTGGGAGATTGGGTAGCAATAGATACAGTGCAATTTTAAGGCAAAAAGAGAAAAACTATGAAGATGAAATTATGTACTTTTTAGTATTGATTTTGAATGATGTAAAAGTTGGACAGCTTTTCAATTCAGTAGGGAGTGAATTCCATAAACTGGGTCCCTTTATTTGCATAGAGTGTTTACACAAATTAAGTTTAACTCTGGGGATATCGAAGAGATATTTATTTCTGGTGTGGTGATAATGGGTCCTATTACATCTGTCCAGGAAGAGTTTCAGACAAGGATTTGCATTTAAGAATAGGGTTTTGTAAATGTAGTTGACACAAGAGAATTTGTGGAGTGAGATTATGTTTAGCATGTTTAGGGAGTTAAACAAGGGGGCTGTGTGTTGTCTGAAAGCAGAATTTTATATTATTCTCATAGCAGATTTTTGCTGGGTGATGATGGACTTGAGGTGGTTTGCAGTGGTTGAACCCCATGCACAGATACCATAGTTGAGATAGGGATAGATTAGTGCATAATATAGAGAGATGAGAGCAGAGTTAGGAACATAATATCTGATTTTGGAGAGTATACCAACTGTTTTAGAGACTTTCTTAGTTATGTGTTGTATGTGGGTACTGAAGTTGAGTCTCTTGTCTAGGAATATGCCAAGAAACTTTCCATCATTTTTATTGCTAATGTTTACATTGTCAATCTGATAGAATCTGATCTTGCCGACTATGAAGATATCATTCAAGACAAGTTTGACCAATATAACAAAGTGCTTGCGACTTAAAATGTTCCTGAGTGGATAGAACATTTTTTTAGTAGACCTACACCCGAGCAAGCACCCAGCTCAGATGAAATACATGAGCTACCTCAAAATGAGGAGAATCCTCTAATCAATACTGATCACTACACAGGATCAACAACTGAAGTTCAACCTTCATTTTCTGCCATCTCATCTAATACAACTTCACGTAATAATTTATTTACAGAGTCTGATCAACTTTCAGACAGCTCTTCTCAATGTTCCCTGGATTCTATAAATTCAATGCATGAGGCTACTGAATTAACTAGCTCCTCACAGGAACCCAGAGAAACAAGTGAGGCTGCAGATGAAACTCTTAGTGAAGCTGCAATAATCAGTGAATCTGAACCAGAAAATGATAAAGCTAAAGCTGCAGCAGCAGCCGAAGCTGTAATTAAAGCTGAGGCTAGGCAAGAAACCTCGAGCAATACAAGTAATGGTCACAATTACTCACACCAGCCTTCTAGAGCAAGTGCTAACAATGAGAAGACTGTTATAAACCTTGTACACCAATTACTAGATTTATCTCCATCAGAACAATCAGTTGACTCTTTACAAGCCTTTAGTTTTCAGCTTGAGTCACTGTTAAATTCCTTCAGTAAAGAGGTGGATCACCCAACTGCTGAGTGGATGAATAAAATTATCATCCAGAGAAAATTGTCTGGTGACACACTCAATAAATTATATGTATACCAGAATGGTAATACCCTGTCAATGCAGGATATATTTACAGGTTTGCGCAATATAAGCAATCATTCAGCAAACCAGGCACTTAATGCCTCTTCTGAATGCACCGAAACTGTACCCACATCAGTTTCCTTACCTGGAACTCCTAAAGTGACACTGTCACCAGGTAATAAGGGTACAAATAATCGATGTAATAACAAAAAGTCAAACACTGATTCATAAGTTTATTTATTTATTTTATTTATTTATTTATTTATATATATACAAGAAGGTACATTGGGTTTGTGAGAATACATTGGATAGTACAGTATTTACATTCTTGTAAAGCCACTAGTACGCGCAGCGTTTTGGGCAGGTCCTTAATCTAGCACATAATTTTAAGTAGGTAATTTCTATCAGAATTGATAAATGATAAAGATACATTGCAAGAGAAAATGAGATGAGAGAGCTTAGTAAGTATATTAAAGCACATTGTTATATTAAAGCTCTGATTGATTACATTGACAGCTTGATTAGTAATTTAAAACAAGATTAATAGACACCATACATCAGATTGACAGCACACATAAGACAGCAATGATCACAATGGTAAAGATGTTCAAATTGGGAACATAAAGGTTGGGAGATTGGGTAGCAATAGATACAGTGCAATTTTAAGGCAAAAAGTGAAAAACTATGAAGATGAAATTATATAGGTACTTTTTAGTATTGATTTTGAATGATGTAAAAGTTGGACTGCTTTTCAATTCAGTAGGGAGTGAGTTCATAAACTGGGTCCCTTTATTTGCATAGAGTGTTTACACAGATTAAGTTTAACTCTGGGGATATCAAAGAGATATTTATTTCTGGTGTGGTGATAATGGGTCCTATTACATCTGTCCAGGAAGAGTTTCAGACAAGGATTTGCATTTAAGAACAGGGTTTTGTAAATGTAGTTGACACAAGAGAATTTATGGAGTGAGATTATGTTTAGCATGTTTAGGGAGTTAAACAAGGGGGCTGTGTGTTGTCTGAAAGCAGAATTTGATATTATTCTGATAGCAGATTTTTGCTGGGTGATGATGGACTTGAGGTGGTTTGCAGTGGTTGAACCCCATGCACAGATACCATAGTTGAGATAGGGATAGATTAGTGCATAATATAGAGAGATAAGAGCAGAGTTAGGTACATAATATCTGATTTTGGAGAGTATACCAACTGTTTTAGAGACTTTCTTAGTTATGTGTTGTATGTGGGTACTGAAGTTGAGTCTCTTGTCTAGGAATATGCCAAGAAACTTTCCATCATTTTTATTGCTAATGTTTACATTGTCTATCTGAAGCTGAATTGCATTTGTAGATTTGCTTCCAAATAGGATGTAGTAGGTCTTTTCTATGTTAAGTGTTAGTTTGTTGGTTGACATCCATAAGTGGACTTTTTTAGTTCATTATTAACAACATCATTTAGTGTATGTGGGTTGGGGTTGGAGTAGATGAAGGTAGTATCATCAGCAAACAAAATAGGTTTCAGAATGTTAGAGACATTAGGCAGATCATTGATGTATATAAGAAATAGAAGAGGTCCCAAGATGCTGCCCTGTGGCACTCCAACAGTTATTGGTAGAATGGGAGAGATTATATTATTGATGGCTACACATTGGTGTCTATCACTAAGATAGGATTGGATATAATCCAGTGCATGGCCTCGGATTCCATAATGATGGAGTTTACATAAGAGGTAATCGTGATTAACAGTATCAAAGGCCTTTCTCAGGTCAATGAAGAGTCCAATTAGAAACTCATTTTTGTCAAGGGCTGAGTAAATTATATCAAGGAGACTAATAATTGTATCGTTGGTACTCTTTTGAGAGCGGAAGCCAAACTGACAGGGGCTAAGAATGTCGAATTTTACGAGATAGGAGTAGAGCTGTTTGTAGATAATTTTTTCAAATATTTTTGATAGTATGGGTAGGTTCGATATTGGTCTATAGTTATTTATGTCTGCCGGATTACCTCCTTTATGAACTGGCGTTACTCTTGCTTTTTTAAGGATATCAGGGAAGGTATGACACTCAAGGGATTTGTTGAACAGCAGAGCTATAGGTGGCGCAAGGGCATGGGAGGCGCTCTTGTATACAATGGATGGGATTTCACTGATGTTCCCAGCTTTGTTTTATAGTGAGTGTATGATGGACACAACATCTGTCGGGCTGACTGGTGAGAGGAGAAGAGAGTTTGTATAGCTGCCTGAGAGATATGTGTTGATATGTGTCTGAGTCTGTGGGATTTTACTTGCAAGGTTAGCACCAATCGATGAAAAGAAGCTATTAAATTCATTCGCCATTTCTAAGTCAGATGACGGTGTAAGGCCATCCTTAGAGAGTGTTATCTGGTTGTGGGAATGTTTAGTTCCCAGGATATTAGAGATGGTATTCCATGTGCTTTTCATGTTGCCTTTTGCTAATTTGAATCTAGTCTCACAATATGAAAGTTTTGCTTTTCTTATGATACTGGTAAGCACTGATGAGTACCTTTTAACTACTTCCTTTGAAACTAGGCCACTCCTAAATTTCTTTTCGTATTCAATTTTTTTGTTGATTGATTTAATTATGCCACTTGTGAGCCACGGGTTATTTTTTCTTTTATCAGTTACTTGTTTGGTAAGGAGGAGACAGTGAGTGTTGTAGAGGCTTAGAGTTTAGGAGAGAAAGAGGTTTGTTGATGAGTTTATATCCTGTGAATTATTAAATTCAGATTCCCAGTTAATATTGTGAAGTGCATTAGAGATTGACTAAAGCTGATTCACTATGTAGCCTGAATGAAAGTTTCATGGTTTCTGGTGGTAATGTGTCAATGTTTGCTATGAGGAAAGTAGGATAGTGGTCAGTTGTTCTATCATAAATTACCCCAGATGTAAGGGGAGCTGTTATATTAGTCCATAGGTGATCCAGGGTAGTGGCAGATGTTTGAGTGACTCGGGTGGGCTTGGTGATTGTGGGGATTAGCATACAGGAGTGCATGCTGTTACGGAAATAGTCAACTTGAGGGTTGTTTTGAAGACCCAGGTCAATATTGAAATCACCTCCCAGAATGATGTGGCCCAAGTAAGGCCCAAGAGCCCCACAGGTGCTCCTAAGAGACCTAATAGTGCAAAGAGCACTCCCAAGAGCCCAGTAATTGCTCCCTAGAGTACACCAAGTACTCACAAGAGAATCAATAACAAGCAAAGGCAAGCAACAAAACCACCACAACCTACAGTTACTGTTTTACCTAAACCGGTAACCTCTAAACGAGCTGTAGGATGGGGAATATGCTTGTTTTGCAATCAAAAACATTCTCTGTACAAATGTACTAATTACCCTAATAGAGACACAAGAGTCAGACGACTCAAACAGTTACGCAAATGTATTAGGTGTCTCAAATCACATAATGTTAATAGCTGTGACACCCAAATGAACACCTGCAATAGGTGTAGAAGGGGCAAGCATCATGCTGCACTGTGCAAATTAGTTAGGACAAATTATGTCAATCCTAGAATAGGAGGTATAGAATCTACACTAGTACAGTGCTGCAAGGTGCGAGATGTGTACAGCGTAATTTCACCAACATCTCAAGTGGATGCAACTTTGCCTACTGCCCAACTTCAAGTAAAGAACAGAGGAGCCAAGATCACCACTCGTGGATTATTTGAACAAGGATCCCAGAGGACTTTCATTACTCAGAAAACGGCAGAGGCACTCAATTTACAATCAATCAGACAGGTAAAATTAAACCTGTAAGGGTTCATGATAAATCGAGGAACCCATGAATACTCAGTAGTTCAACCGCTTGTACGACTAGGTAGTCATGTCAAGGCTGTCCAAGCCATTGTTGTAGATCAAATACCTTTTGACCTAAATATTAAGGGTCTGGGGTACACAGCCCACTTCCTGCAGGAACGTGAAATTAATTTGGCTGACAACAAGTTAACGTCTGACCGCCTTAACAATGTAAATGTACTAGTAGGAGCAGACTACTATTACCAGTTCATAACTGGACATGTTAAACGATTGGGCATGAATATGCTCCAATCTGCAGGTGGCTATTTACTTACCGGTAAAGTTCTGAATGTGAACAAGCCTCGGCCTGCCAACAATAATAAATTAGTCAGCAGTAAATCAATTCTCCAGCAGCCAGCTAAAATGAGAAACACAGCTGAGTAATAAACTCAGATTGAATGTAGTACAATTAGTATTCGCCGAGATGTTTCATACCTCTCAGTGGAAAATCAGTGGTCCGTACCTAAACAAGTACAAGTCACAGCGACCAAGCCATTGAATCCACTGCAGACCTAGAATTATTCTCAACAAGTAATAATTGACCACACTCAGTCTCCCTAGGTAATTAATAATATTAGGCTAGAGAATCTAGCACTCCCTAGGTAATTAATAATATTAGACTAGAGAATCTAGCACTCTACACATAAGGGGCATAACTGGCCGACCCCTCACAGTGTTCAAGAGAGAACTGGATAAGCACCTCCAAAGGATACCTGATCAACCAGGCTGTGACTCATACGTCAGGCTGCGAGCAGCCGCATCCAACAGCCTGGTTGATCAGTCCGGCAACCAGGAGGCCTGGTCGACGACCGGGCCGCGGGGACGCTAAGCCCCGGAAGCACCTCAAGGTAAGGTAAGGTAACTCCCTAGGTAATTAATAATATTAGGCTAGAGAATCTAGCACTCCCTAGGTAATTAATAATATTAGGCTAGAGAATCTAGCAATCAATGCATCTAGCATTTCATGAATTTAGCAATACTATGAAGTCATCAAGCAACTTCTATAATTATAAATTCACTGGCACCAAGGTCCAAAATACCTGCCCTTAAGGTTTGCCAAGAAAACCTTATCAATTCAATGTTTTCTGCACTAAGAGTTAGTGAAAAATACTTGCATCAATTTTTGTTTGAGTTGTTTTTCTTTCGTTTCTGCTTAATTATTGTAGGAGCGCAGCACGAACAAACTTGCAAACTTACCAATACGTAAGTGAGTCTACAGAGAACTAATAACCCGTGAAACGTTTAGGTTGGGAAAATGTTACAAATTATCTTTGAATAGGATTAATCGTAGCAGTTATTAAATTTCCAGCAATCTTAGGTTTCCCTTTGTTTAATGCATTATCATTAAACATCAGCATTGTTACTTAACATGCTTAATGAACTCAATATAGCTCACCTTTGAGCTAACGTAATATTTGAGCAATTTAATGTTGCCCATGCTAATACAAGCACTGCTCGCCATGACAATTGAACGCTACAATGCTCCACCTTGTTAATTCGAGTTCAATATAACTCACCCTGAGTTAGCGTAACAATTGAGCCCTTTAATGTTCCTCCATGCTAATACGAGCACTGCTCGCCATGATAATTGAACGCTACAATGCTCCCCACGCTAATTCGAGCACTGCTCACCAGAGAATCTGCCTAGATTCCGTGCTTAGCTATTCTTCAACAAGGATCTTGCACTAATAACCCGAGCTGATCTTACAGCTCACCTATGAATTAACGTAATAATTGAGTGCCTTATTGTTTCCCATGCGAATTCGAGCTCAATATTGCTTGCCATGATAATTCAACGCTACAATACTCCACCTCGTTAGTTTGAGCTCAATATAGCTCACCCTGTTAACTGTTAACGAGCTCAATATAGCTCACCCTGTTAACTGTTAACGAGCTTAATATAGCTCACCCTGTTAGTTCGAGCTCAATATAGCTTACTCTGTTAACGAGCTGATTATAGCTCACCATGTTAGTTCGAGCTCAATATAGCTCACTCTGTTAACTCTGTTAACGAGCTCAATATAGCTCACCCTGTTAGTTCGAGCTCAATATAGCTCACTCTGTTAACGAGCTCAATATAGCTCACCCTGTTAGTTCGAGCTCAATATAGCTCACTCTGTTAACGAGCTCAATATAGCTCACAATGTTAACGAGCTCAATATAGCTCAACCTGTTAACGAGCTCAATACAGCTCACAATGTTAATTTGAGTACATCTACTGCTCACAATTTAGCTAGAGTAACTTCACTAAGAATTAGTGAGTTATCACAATTAGCTTAGTCCTCTACTTAGGTAGGTTAGAAATTTAAACCATTTATTTAGGTAGGTTTAGGGACTTTAGTTAGTGTCAACGGAGTACTAGCCTAGTCTGTACTCACAATTAATTACAGTTGACTATACTTAAAGAGACTGATTTAATAAACTCAATTTTCATTTAAAGGTTGAGGATGTATTAATGAGTTTACAGTGTCAAGTCTATGAGCTGCAATTCAATTAGCTCATGAGTCAGAATGACTAGGCTACTAATCTCCCTGTCGACTCAGAATCTTCCTTGATTTAATGAATAAATCTTTTCAGTTATCTAATATTACACTATTTTAGCTAGTTTGCAACTTAGTTGTACCATCAGTCAGAATGACTACTGCACGGCAGTGTATATTAAATCAAATTTCCTCATTTGATTTTCGGGTGATCATGATGCTCCGTGATGTTATTAACTCAATAGTTACAAGTCACAGCGACCCTAGACAGTGACCTTACTGTAGTGTCAGAGTCTCCTTGATCTTGAATGACCCAATAATACTTTACCGTATAATAATGTAGAATACAATTTATACAATGATGTTATCAGTTCTTGGGAACTTTTTCTGAGTTTGCCTACAATTCAGCAACTACGTAATACACCATTACATGTCACTGCGACCCTAGTTGTTGAGTTTATTGTAAGCTTTAGGGAGTTCTTGATTACAGATAACTTAATCATCTAATATTTCAATGTTTAATCCATGTTTCCATTTAACATGAGTTCCTTTACGAGACTTAAATTCTTGTATGTCCTTGACAATTACGGGACATCCGTTATGTGTGTACTAACGTACTAACATACTAACATTAATACTAACTTCGGGATAGGTACGTCAGTACTCAACATTGCACTGTGACCCGAGTTTTCTCCCCCCGGAGTTATGCTGGAAATTTCCAACACTAATAAACTACTATTGTATTATAATAAATCATCATCATTATATACTATCTACAGTAGTTACTAATTTTACTAACGGTAGTGTAAACATAAATTAACCATTTCATCTGCGTAGTAGTGCTAGAATTCTCATGAAATCGAGTAGCAACATTGCGTCAGATAATGTAGTTAGACACGTTTATTACCAATTTGTTAGAGAATTGAATGTGGTTCTCTAAAATTGTCAGTATTCCGTGTAATAATTACCTACGGATAATATAACTCCCAATAATCTAAAACCGAGAGTTATTAACTAAAATTGTTATCAAGTAGTAGTTTTATCTGTTATGTGCGAATGCCATGGAGAAAATAAATTCTTCTCCATTTCTCGTTTAACACCAGAATATGATAATACGAATAATAATATGAATATAATATATGAATAATATATTATATTTTATCATATTCATATATTATATAATAATATATGAATATGATAAAACGAGAATATGATAATATTTAAGTCCATATAATTGCAACCCAGTTCTCATTAACATATTACATCCATAATTGCGCGGAAAAGAATTATTCGTGATTAATAATTTCTGTGGTGAATGCGAGAGACGGGTTGAGGGAGGCGGCGACGCCATTGTGCGAGAGAAGGCATCCCTGGCGTGAAGAGTGGCGAGACATGTGGTAGTGACTGGAGAATTTATAGGTAAGAATTACGCTGATACTCGGTCAACAGTTAATAATTACTTATCCACGTGTTCTATAGTCCCCAGCCAGTTAATAACACGTCAACAATTGAAGCCAAGACCCATAATTACACGTACACAGCAGTGAACGTCAGGGACTGGCTGACACGGTTCCGGCAGACCTCAGTATTCAATACGCTCACGATAAATATATGTTTCTCGTTTGATGCATCATCCTAGAATATATATTTGTGCGTAGTTTGTCGTTATACAGCGAGGATACCCAATATACAACGTTAGTACAAGTTCGGTAATTTCCTCCGTTTTCATGAATATTGAAAATAAAACGTAGTCTATTTAAATTTCTCCGATTTCAGCGTGTATGCGAGGAGTCATCAAGTTGTTTCTCTTCATTCGTGATATTCACCTCGAGTTACCTCTTTGTGGAGATCCTGTGAACACGAGGACGAATGACGCAATGATGTTACAGAAATCGTCTTAAAGCTAAGACATTTTTCGTACAAATTTATTTTATATGATTTTTGATTCTTATATAATTCCTGTAGAATCTTTGCATTGAATAGATTATTACCAGAAATGATGATTGGTAATTAATGTGTTTGCTCTGACTGTTGCTCAGTAATTCATGATCTCTAATATTCTCAATTTGAGTTCTCATAATTTGAATCTATAGTAGTTTAGATTTATAATATCATTTGCTCAACAATGGACTGGTGGCGAACCACACTGGTTCCTAGATGTATATGAATTTCTAGAAATACCCCCCAATGTAGGTCTTTGAAGCTCTGACTTTAATTAATTAATAATACAGTCCATTCATTATTTCAAGTGATTATCCTTTTAATAATTATCCATAGACACTGGTTCTCTAGTGTTATTCTAATGATCACTTTTAATAGTTTTCCCTCTTTTCTCAAAAGTGGGTGGTCCTTCGATTTATTAAATCAAATAAGTAAATAATTGAATATATGTGTCAAGTACACAATCAGTCACAATCGACTTGAGAATGGTCCAGGACGGACCGAAACGTCGTCGTCCCTTCAATTTCTAGTGTGTGGTCTGGTCACATCCCACACTCCCTATTGAATTGAAAAGCTGTCCAACTTTTACATCATTCAAAATCAATACTAAAAAGTACCTAATTTCATCTTCATAGTTTTTCACCTTTTGCCTTAAAGTTGCACTGTATCTATTGCTACCCAATCTCTCAACCTTTATGTTCCCAATTTGAACATCTTTACCATTGTGATCATTGCTGTCTTCTTATATGTGCTGCCAATCTGCTGTATTGGTGTTTATTAATCTTGTTTATCTGTATCTGTTGCTACCCAGTCTCCTAATCTTTATGCACCCAATCTGAGCATCTTCACCATTGTGATCATTGCTGTCTTATATGTGCTGTCAATCTGCTGTATGGTGTCTATTAATCTTGCTTAAATTACCAATCAAGCTGTCAATGTAATCAATCAGAGCTTTAATATAACAATGTGCTTTAATATACTTACTAAGCTCTCTCATCTCATTTTTGCCTTGCAATGTATTTGTTATCACTTATCAATTCTGATAGAAATTACCTACTTAAAATTATCTGTTAGATTAAGGACCTGCCCGAAACGCTGCGCGTACTAGTGGCTTTACAAGATTGTAAATACTGTACTATTCAATGTATTCTCACAAACCCAATGTACCTTCTTGTATATATATAAATAAATAAATAAATAGTGGCTTTAGGCATTGTATGTACTAGCTCTATCTATAAATCTATCAATTTTTGTAAGATCTCTTGTATGTATGTACCTTACCTGAATAAACATTTATTTATTTATTTATTTATTATTTAGTTAGCAAAGGTGAGTAATTCTTTGAAAATTCAATGCTATCAATCAAAGTTCAATGTACTTTAATATACCTACTAATATCTCTAATTTTTCTTACAATGTACCTGTTAACACTATAAATTTTGCTAGAATTTACCTTCTTAATATTATCTGTTAGATTAAGGCCCAAAACGCTTTGCGTGCATCTTTTCATCTTGTTTTTTTTATGGATTCATTAGTTTTCAGATGCATATTTTCCTCACAGAGATCATTTATGTCAGGCTTCACAAGAATGTAAACACAATGTTATGTACTCCCAAAAACCCAGTGTACCTTCTTGAATAAATAAATACATACATATAAATACATAAATAAATACATAAATAAATATATATAAATAAATAAATACTTGAATAAATAAATAAATAAATAAATAAAAGTGAATATGAAACTACTGCTGGTCAACTCTGCGCATGTAGTGCATCCACTATGGGAGAGCTGTTTCCTTCAAAAAGTATAATCGTGTGGCTTTATGTTTAAAGAAACAATTTCAAGTACGTTCTTTGATTGAACAACATGAATATAAATACAAGTGCTAATTGTAAATGGCCAGTTATAAACAAAAATAAGCAGTGGGAAAAATGATAAGTGGAACCAGACAAAAACATTGGAATGCTTAGGTGATGAGAGGGTAAACAACCGCCGCCATTTTAACAGCGCCAGCCGATGATGCCCAACACGAGCATTAAGGGAAAACCTTGACACAACCTGCACCTATCATAAAGAAAAAGCACCACCATTGACCGCCAAGTGCTCATGTTCCGAACCATAATGGAAACTGACCCAAGTATAGGATGGGTTAGCCCAAGTATCGCGTTTTCAAAAGGGTCGCCCGTGTTGGAAAAGACGAATGCTGAAAGAATATTGTTGAAAACATCTTGATAACTGATTAAACCAAAATTATTTATTAGTCAGAAGAAAGACAGAAACGCGATCTATATGTAAAACCTCTACCAGACAAATATTTTAAGTAAAACCGAAGATATTTGTAGTTGTATAAAAGTGGCAGTTTTCATCGCTAGTCGAGCTCGAAAACCGCAGCATTCATCTCAGAACCATGCCTATTTCACGCAGATTTCTTAATAAACGTAAGAGTTTTATATGTCACAAGAAAGACAGATATATAAGCTTCGTTCTAAATACCTTACAATGGGCATATTTAAATTTAAAGCGAAGATACGTGTACTTTTATAATAGCCGAGCTCCGACTCCGGACAGATCGATCGACGGAGCAACTCTCTCTCAGAACAATGTTTATTTCACATAAATTCGTTAATAAACATATATGTTTTATATGTCTCAAGAAAGGCAGACATATAAGCTTCACTTTAAACACCTTACCATACACATATTTAAAGTTCTAATGAAGATACATGTATTTTAAAAATTACGGAGCTCCGACCCCGTACAGACTGAACGACAGAGCAACTCTCTCTCAGATCAATGTTTATTTCACGTAAATTCGTTAATAAACACAAATGTTTTATATGTCTTAAGCAAGATAGAAATATGAGCTTCATTTTAAATCCATTACAATAGACATATTTATAGCTCAAGTGAAGATACATATGTTTTTATAGTAGCGCTCAGTAGCTTGTCAGGCATGGAGTCCAGACGCCTACGCACTTGCCGATATGTTGTATAATTAACAAAGATACGCTAATAAAACCTAAAATCTTATATGCCTCCAGAAAGACCCAGATATGAACATTATTATGATTGCACCAAATGAAATATATCATGTTGGAGGACAAAGATATATCAATTTTAAATTAAGTTTCGGCTTCCGCCCTGGCGAGAGAGATGAGGTGACTCTCGCCCCATCTATTGGAGATTCTGTCCACTAAAGACCCAAAGCTACTCAAACCCTCCTAGTATTATTTAAGTAATGAAGTATTATGGTATATTTACTCACTATAATGTGGGTGCTGAATGCAGAACATGAGAAAACATATATTTACTCCAAACTAATATAATTTCATTATGAAATAAGTAAATAAGTGGCATCAAAGGAAGTCGACGGTCCAAGCGTCAATGTTGTGGAGCGACTTATCCAAGATATATCGTTGTTTGGAAAGTGTTTGTTGGCATATCCAGTTGTCGCACTTCTCTGCACAAATTATCACAAATTTAAATAATAATGTTAACAAGTAGAATACGTATTTTTAATAAAATCTAACATAACTAGCCAGAAAACATTTAACATTTATTAAAAAATATATGTTTGGAAGTTAAATCTACTTCATAGGACAATAGTTTTGTAATATATACTTGTTATTCGTTGACATGCGTTCGCCACTTAAACTACCATGTACTGTACTTATGTAAAATCTCCCATGTCTCTTCGCTCGGCTTAGACTCGCTTACAAGTATCTCTGGGAATTCTCATTATCTGCTGATGTAGACCTGACCAAATGTAAACTGTCAACAAAATTATTCGCACACCCTCAGTCACTATGTGATGTCTTGCCTACAGTAAGCAAATGCTGGATACTTCGCTAAGATTTCGGGCAGCACATCATTATGAATGAAGTACTTACACATTTCTTGGACACTATTGATGGTGTTATCTCTAAATTCAGCGATTTTTTCACATTCCATTATATGATGACGCAAAGTATGCGAATAGTTCTGCTGACAGAGTTTACATTTAGTCAACTCTACCCTTATTAATATCCCCCTTTGTTATGTTCATTCATAGAATCACTTGATCCATCGTCCAGGCCACGTAACCCAAATTACACTGGTAATAGCACTTATGCTTATTATAATGATTCTAAATTGCATGTACTAAAACGCACTGCCAGAAGAATTAATTGGACTAGCTTATAGAAGGACCCGCACTGCTGAAATGCTTAAGCTCTTTCAAGCGGCTCTGGCTGAGGCCAGGGAACATATGGTAGAGCTGAGGCAGACAGACTGGGAAACTTTTGTCAGTGGTCTCAATTCTCACACGCCGATCGACTTGGAGAAACTATGAACATGTTTGCCATAAAATTTTCGTTTTCTCTAATAGTCACAAAGCCTATTTGAGAGAACGGCATTGTATTGGATCTTCGTGGTATAACTATTGTTTTGTTGACACGACGAGGGTAATTAATCGACGTAGGTTTTTTTGTTTGTTGCCGGTCTAACGCATCCTTGTTTGACATTTTATACATATGTTCTTGTAGAACATTCTATTGCGAACACATTGGTACAAAAATGAAATACGTACATTGAAAATTAAGGTCAGGACAGTGAAAAGAATAAACTTTTCAAAACTAATTTCGTTGATGTGTGGTACCGGATAACACTTCACCCACTTCCCACACTCTTGAAGGTGGGCGCGATCATGATTCTACATTTATATGCATATGTTCGCGTAGGGAATTTTATTGCGAATTCAGTGATACTAAATTTAATGCTGTAGAACAAGTGTGGAGTTTACAACCCTGAAAAGAATAGAAACATTTCGTCGCTGTTTGGAGCTCACGGCTAGTGATCAATGTACAGTTATTCATTTGCGGCCGCTCTAACGCATCCTTGTGTGACATTTTATACATATGTTTTTGTAGAACATTTTATTGCGAACACATTGGGCGCTGCCCAATAAACTCGCCCCTCGGAGCAAAATTTAAAAAAAAAAATTTTTAATCTTGATGGAACATAAAATGGCCGCCTGTGTTTATGCTGTCTTCAGATGAGGCTGTGACGTCACAGGTGAGGGAAGCACGTACTGCGCATTAATGCCTCCATCCCTCGTTATTTATTTATTTATTTATTTTATTTATTTATATATATACAAGAACGTACATTGGGGGTTAAGAGACAACATAGAGTTTAAGTTGGAATTACAATCTTGTAAAGCCACTAGCTATATATAGTGTTTCGGGCAAGTCCTTAAACTAACCTTTGAGCAAATCCTTAAACAAACAAAGTTCTAGAGAAATAATTAGGAGTAAAATTGATAACAAGTGTTTAACAGGTACATTACAGCTTTACTTTACAAGTACAGATGATTTTAAGTAGGATAATTACAGTAAAATTGTAAAAAAAAAAATTTACAGGTACGATGCAAGAATTTTCGACACAAAAGCAGATCAGAACAATACACAATAATGAACAAGGAATCCTAAGTACAATTAGGAAAACATCTCAGGGTTATACATTGGATTACTGAAGCACAATATGAGGATCATTACAAGGAGTAATGCAGTAGAATATGCACTCATATTCTATTATTAAGTTAATATTAAGTTCCTTCCTCATGTTAAGTATCTTTGTGGTACTAGGGGCATCCAAGGATTATCTTCAAGGCTTCGTTCTGCAAGTTTTCAAGCCCTTTAAGCTTTCTTTCAGTCATCAAGGCAAGCAGAGGTGCAGCATAATCCACTAAAGATCTGATGTATGCAAGGTACATCACTTTGACAATTGTGACATTGGCACAATAGCCTGAGTGATAACCTGCAACATCTCCAAGAGGGCTTATGGAGCTTCTCTTTATACTGACGACAGAGTTTGAATACAACAGGGCAATAAAAGGCCAAGGTATTTGAATCTGTTAACATAGTCAAGCTGGGAGCCATAATACAGTTACATCTTGCGAACAGCTCCTCCCTGCCAGTAGTAGGGATGGCAGTCCACAGGGGAATTTTTTTTCTGGGAGAAAATTCCCCTGTGGGAGCCAGGGTTTTCAGGTGAATTTAGAAATTCCCCTGTGGGAGCCAGGGTTTTCAGGTGAATTTAGAAATTCCTCAGTGTGGAGCCAGGGTTTTCAGGCGAATTTGAGGAGTCACAGATTTGGGATTAAGGATTTCTTATGAGCAAGTAATTTCTGAGATCATAGAAGTTTGTTAAAGTTCTTATAATGCAAATAAGTATGAAAATCTTAAAGAAAATTTTTAGAAAATATCTTGTTTGTGTCACAGCATTTCCAGGTGAACTCTACGGACATATTTTGCCTGTTTTCAACTTCTGAAAAAGTTACCTGTGTGAGCCATGGTTTTCAGGTCCAAAGGAAAAAATCGTCTGTGGGAGCCAGGGTTTTCCCTCCCCCTGCCTCTCCTGCTCGTACCTCACACCCTCTCCCTCCCCCCCTTACCTCACAATCTCTCGCGTCACCTGAGTTTACCTTATGCCAGCCAGCCAGACGCTTCGTGTAGGTCGCCTCTTATCTTATCTTCTCCATAATATCTGGACCGTCCCCCTCTCTCTCTCTCTCTCTCTCTCTTCCTATTTCCTTACAGTTATTTTCAGAGTTTCAAATAATCATAGAAGTTTATTTATATGTTTATGACCGAATTTGTAAAAAGACCATTTTCAGAGAATATTGTCTTAGATGTTTTGTTAAGGAAAACAGACAACTTAGCCATAACATTTAGTTTTATATCCATTTACAGCTATTTCACCTGTAAAGACCAAAATTGAACAGAGCCCAGTTATAGACAGAATTTGTGTCAGAGAGCATTTTATACCTAAAAATGAACAGAGTCCACTTTGTGAGCAAAATTAGTCAGAGGCAGTTTTAAGCTCATATTTCATCAGAGTCCAATTATCAACAGAAATTCGCCAGAGTCTACTTTGAGAGCAAAATTCGTCAGAGATAGTTTTAAGCTCAAATTTCATCAGAGTCCTGTAATCTGTGAAAATTTGACAAGAGTCCATTTTATACCCAATTTTCGTCAGAGTCCACTTTGCTAGCAAAATTAGTCAGAGACAGTTTTAAGCTCAAATTTCATCAGAGTCCAATTATCAACAGAAATTCGCAAGAGTCTACTTTGAGAGCAAAATTAGTCAGAGATAGTTTTAAGCTCAAATTTCATCAGTGTCCTGTAATCTGTGAAAATTCATCAGAGTCCAGTTCTTGATCGAAATTCATCAGAGTCCAGTTTTCTAGCAAAATTCGTCAGAGTCCAGTTTATACTGAAAATTCGCCAGAGTTCACTTCGTGCCAAAATATTCAGAGTCCAGTTCATGATCGAAATTAATCAGAGTCCAATTAAAGACCCAAATTTGACAGAGACCACATTTTCGCTACTAGCAGTCCAATCCCCCTGAAATTTTAAACAGTCATATTTCAGATGTAGTAAATAAGATCAAGTCAGTTACTGAGCTCCAGCTCTTGTCCCCCTGTATTTGCATATTTTCTCTATATTCAGCTGTGTTCTTCACATTTTTTCCATGTTTTCTGTGTTCATTCCATGTTCTACAAATGTTCACAGCATGCTCAGTTCAATTTTTTCACCTGTTTTTCTCATTTTTCTGTTTTCTACAATTTTCCCCGTATGTTCTCTATGTTCTTTGTCATGTTTTCATGTACATCACATGTTCTCTGTATAACTTTTATACTCAGTATTCATGTTCTCAATATTCTTAGCTTGTTCTTCACATGTTCATTCATTGTATTCCCTATGTTCCTTATCATGTCTTCATATTCTCTATAAGTTCTTATTCCCTGCATGTTCACTCTATTCATCAACTTTTTCTTACATGTTTTCTGTGTTCACCGTATGTTCACTGTGTTCATTCCCCTACATAACCTCAATTTTTTTATGTTCTTTTGTTTCTTTAAACCAATTTGTTTCTTCCATTCACTAACTAGTTCTTTGTCAAATAATATTATACTGCAATACAGTTCCCTCAACAATTTTAGTCACCCAGTTTTTTATTTGCAAAACTATGTCAAAGTAATTCTCGTAGTCAACTTAATAGCTCTACCAACCCCGTTCTTAAACAAATCTACACTTTATTCAGTTCCAAATTTACAAAGACAAACCTTTCTCGTAACTTCTTAACTAAAAATCTTTCGCCAATCAACTAAAACATAGTCACTTTCGTCATTTCTCAACTAAACTTATTATCCAATCAACTAAAAATAATAACTTTCATCATTTCTTAACTAAAAGTGCTCATCAGTCAACTAAAAATAGTTACTTCATCATGTTTCCCTGTCGTTTCTTAACTGAAATATCACATCTCTCATCTGAAAAATAGTCATGTTTAGCCTCTTTCCAACACTGTTCTTAACTAAAGTAACCTTTCACTTCGCTAAAATAGTCATATTCATCATTGTTCCTAACTAAATTATATGTTGTTAAACAAGAAAAATAGTCAAAGGTACTCTCCGTGACACCAAAGTTACTCTTCGAGAAATCAAAGACACTCTTCGAGACATCAATGACTTACTCAAAAACACCAAAGTTACACTCTAAGACATCCTTCGAGACATCAAAGACATCCTTTAAGACTTCAAGGGCACTCTTCGAGATATCAAAAGACACTCTCAAACACTTAAAAATTTACTCGCATCCTCAAAGTTATTCTCAGAGTCATCAAAAAGTTAATCTCAGTCATCAAAATGTTATTCTCTAAGTAACCTTTCGTTCATCAGAGAAACTTTCTAAGACATCTTCGTTCATTAAAGTTAATCACAGAGGCATAAAAGTTATTCTCGGAGCTGTCAAAATTAATCTCTAAAACAACAAAAGTTAATCACGGTCATCAAAGTTGATCTGCAAGATATCTTCGAGACATCAAAGTTACTCTTCATTACATCAAAGACGCATTCAAATACTACTCATGTTCTCAAAGTCATCAAAGTTATTCAAAGAGCTAATAAAAGTTATTCTCAGAGTCACCTTCGTTCTTCAGAGAAACTTTCCAAAACATCTTTGTTCATCAAAGTTATTCTCGGAGTCATCAAAAGGTATTCTCTAACTCACTTTTGGTCATTAAAGTTAATTTCTATGTTATAAAAGTTTGTCTCAGAGACATCTAAAGTTAATCTTAGAGTTATCAAATGTAATCTCTAACTCACTTTTGTTTATCAAAGTTGATCTCAGAGTTAACAAAGGTAATCTCTAACTCACTCTCGTTCATCAAAGTTGTTTCAAAGACATCAAAGTTAATCTCAGAGTTATTCCAAGAGACGTCAAAGTTAATCTCAGACATCTTCGTTCATAAAAGTTATTCTCAGAGACATCTAAAGTTATTCTCTAAGACATCAAAGTTATTCTAAGAGCTATCAAAAGTTATTCTCAGTCATGATATGTTATTCTCTAAGTAACCTTCCGTTCATCAAAGACATTCCCTAAGCCCTCAAAGTTATTCTCTAAGACAACAAAGTCATTCGCAGAGTCATCAAAAAGTTATTCTCAGGGTCACCTTCGTTATTCAAAAAAGCCTTCTGAGACATCCTCGTTCAACAAAACTGTCCTCAGAGCCATCAAAAAGTTAAATACAGTCATCAAAGTTATTCTTTAAGTATCTTTTCGTTCATCAGAGAAGCTTTCAAAGACATCTTTGTTCATCAAAGTTGTTCTCTAAGACATCAATGTTGTTTCTCTAAGGCATCGAAGATGTTCTCTAAATCATAAAAGTTAATCTCTAAATCTCCTTCGTTCATTAGAGAAACTTTCCAATCCATCTTTGTTGATCAAAGTTATTCTCAGACTCATCAAAGTGATCTCTAATTCATCTTCGTTCTCCAAAAGTTGTTCTCTAAGACACCTTCGTTCATCAAAGAAACTCTCCTTCTTCCATCCTGTTATTCTTTAAGACATCTTCAGTCATAAAATTTTCTCTCCAAAATTTAATTAGTTCAGCTTTTCATACCAAACCTGCACTTCTGTTAAAATATATTTTCTTAGTCGCTTTACCCTAAAACTGTTTTCTGAACTACACTGTTCAAACCTACGTAACCTATCCTCTCCACCCAATGTTACTTAGTTAACGTAACGTTCCTAAACCTAACTTTACCTATCCTAACTTAACTTACCTTACATTTACCTTTACCTATCTTACCTAACTTAACCTGCATAACCTAACTTTACCTCTCCTAACATAACTTACCTTACCTTACCTATCTTACCTAACTTTACCTATGTTACCTAACTTAACCTGCATAACCTAACTCTACCTATCCTAACATAACTTACCTTACCTTACCTATCTTACCTAACTTTACCTATCCTAATATAACTTACCATACCTTACCTATCATACCTATCATACCTAACTTACCTAACCTTACCTAACTTATCTTGCTTAACCTAACTTACCTACAATTACCTAACTTATCCTGCTTAACCTAACTTACATAACTTAACCTAACCTAACCTGCATAACCTAACTTTACCTATCTTACTTAACTTAACCCGCTCAACCTAACTTTACCTATCCTACCTTACCAATCTTACCTAACTTTACCTATCTTACCTAACTTACATAACCTAACCTAACTTATCCTGTTTAACCTAACTTACCTAACGTACCTAACTTAACCTGTATAACCTAACCTGCTTAACCTAACTTACCTTACCTATCTTACCTATCTTACCTTACCTTACCTATCTTACCTAACTTACCTAACTTAACCTGCATAACCTAACTTTACCTATCCTAACATGACTTACCTTACATTACCTATCTTACCTAACTTAACCTGCATAACCTAACTTTACCTATCTTACATTACCTTACCTATCTTACCTAACCTAACCTAACTTTACCTATCTTACCTTACCTTACCTATCTTACCTAACTTACCTAACCTAACTTATCCTGCTTAACCTAACTTAACTTACCTTACCTTACCTATCTTATCTAACTTACCTAACTTAACCTAACTTACCTTACATTTCCTAACTTAACCTGCTTAACCTAACTTACCTACATTACCTAACTTAACCTGCTTAACCTAACTTACCTTACCTTACCTAACTTAACCTGCTTAACCTAACTTACATAACTTAACCTAACTTACCTAACTTAACCTAACTTACCTTACCTAACTTAACCTACTTAACCTAACTTACATAATTTAACCTGCTTAACCTAACTTAATCTTACATTCCCAAACTGATGTATCCTAACTTATCTAGTCCAACCAGACATGATCTAACTTACATAAGTATTCATGCTGGTCTTTTGTGTTTCGTCAATCATTGTCTCATATTCATTTACTCATTTCATTAGTTAATTTCTCAAATGGTCACTTATGCATTTCAAGTCCTATTTGTTAGAGATTGGATATTTAAGCATTTCAAAGAATTTTTGTTATATATGGGCATTTACTCATTTCAAGGGTTAATTTCTCAAATGGACGTTTTTGCATTTCAAGTGTTATTTGTTTAAGATTGGGTGTTTAACCATTTCAAAGGATTTTTGTTATATATGGGAATTTACTCGTTTCAAGGGCTAATTTCTCAAATGGTCATTTTTGCAGATCAAGGGTTATTTGTTAAAGTTCATCAAGTTCAAACAATTTTTGTTATATATGGGAATTTACTTGTTTCAAGGGCTAATTTCTCAAATGGTTATTTTTTGCAGATCAAGGGTTATTTGTTAAAGTTCATCAAGTTGCTGATAAGTTGTATTTATTATGTTTGTTATCATTTATTCTTATTCCCCAACCCCATAATCTAACCTCTTGTAATCTTAGTGTATTTAGTAGGTTCTATCATATGTTCTTATTCCCCAACCCTTTAACCTAACCTTTCAGATGTAGTTTATTGTGTTTTTTGACGTATTTGTTGAATATATTATCCTTTTCCTAACCGTTCAGATGTAGTTTTGTTTCTCCTTTTTGTATATTTTTACCCAAACCCACCATCCCACTTAACCTTCTTTCCTTCTTTTACTTTGTTTTCACATATAAGTTCATTCTTTATCATAGTAATAATAAAAATTACAATAGTAAAGAATCAGATCTACTAAGACTTGAATTTGAGAAAAAAGAAAAACTAAGTGAATGAGAGTGAGGGTGAGAGAATGGGAGCATTAAGACTTGAATTTGAGAAGCAAGAGAGCATTTGAGCAAATAAGTGAGTGAGAGGGGGAGGAAGAGAGAGAATAAGGGAGAGATAGAAAAGGAGGATTAGAAGGAGTAGGAGAAACAAAGTAAAAGAAGGAAAGAAGGTTAAGTGGTATGGTGGGTTTGGGTAAAAATATACAAAAAGGAGAAACAAAACTACATCTGAAAGGTTAGGAAAAGGATAATATATTCAACAAATACGTCAAAAAACACAATAAACTACATCTGAAAGGTTAGGTTATGGGGTTGGGGAAAAAGAATAAATGATAACAAACATAATAAATACAACTTATCAGCAACTTGATGAACTTTAACAAATAACCCTTGATCTGCAAAAAATGACCATTTGAGAAATTAGCCCTTGAAACGAGTAAATTCCTGTATATAACAAAAATCCTTTGAACTTGATGAACTTTAACAAATAACCCTTGATCTGCAAAAATGACCATTTGAGAAATTAGCCCTTGAAACGAGTAAATTCCCATATATAACAAAAATCCTTTGAAATGGTTAAACACCCAATCTTAAACAAATAACACTTGAAATGCAAAAACGTCCATTTGAGAAATTAACCCTTGAAATGAGTAAATGCCCATATATAACAAAAATTCTTTGAAATGCTTAAATATCCAATCTCCAACAAATAGGACTTGAAATGCATAAGTGACCATTTGAGAAATTAACTAATGAAATGAGTAAATGAATATGAGACAATGATTGACGAAACACAAAAGACCAGCATGAATACTTATGTAAGTTAGATCATGTCTGGTTGGACTAGATAAGTTAGGATACATCAGTTTGGGAATGTAAGATTAAGTTAGGTTAAGCAGGTTAAATTATGTAAGTTAGGTTAAGTAGGTTAAGTTAGGTAAGGTAAGTTAGGTTAAGTTAGGTAAGTTAGGTTAAGTTTTGTAAGTTAGGTTAAGCAGGTTAAGTTAGGTAAGGTAAGGTAAGTTAGGTTAAGCAGGTTAAGTTAGGTAATGTAGGTAAGTTAGGTTAAGTTAGGTAAGTTAGGTTAAGTTATGTAAGTTAGGTTAAGTTAGGTAAGGTAAGGTAAGTTAGGTTAAGCAGGTTAAGTTAGGTAATGTAGGTAAGTTAGGTTAAGCAGGTTAAGTTAGGTAATGTAAGGTAAGTTAAGTTAAGTTAGGTAAGTTAGATAAGATAGGTAAGGTAAGGTAAGTTAAGTTAGGTTAAGCAGGATAAGTTAGGTTAGGTTAGGTAAGATAGGTAAGGTAAGGTAAGATAGGTAAAGTTAGGTTAGGTTAGGTAAGTTAGGTAAGATAGGTAAGGTAAGGTAAGATAGGTAAAGTTAGGTTATGCAGGTTAAGTTAGGTAAGATAGGTAATGTAAGGTAAGTCATGTTAGGATAGTTAAAGTTAGGTTATGCAGGTTAAGTTAGGTAAGTTAGGTAAGATAGGTAAGGTAAGGTAAGATAGGTAAGATAGGTAAGGTAAGTTAGGTTAAGCAGGTTAGGTTATACAGGTTAAGTTAGGTACATTAGGTAAGTTAGGTTAAACAGGATAAGTTAGGTTAGGTTATGTAAGTTAGGTAAGATAGGTAAAGTTAGGTAAGATTGGTAAGGTAAGGTAGGATAGGTAAAGTTAGGTTGAGCAGGTTAAGTTAAGTAAGATAGGTAAAGGTAGGTTATGCAGGTTAGGTTAGGTTAAGTTATGTAAGTTAGGTTAAGCAGGATAAGTTAGGTAAATGTAGGTAAGTTAGGTTAAGCAAGATAAGTTGGGTAAGGTTAGGTAAGTTAGGTATGATAGGTAAGGTATGGTAAGTTATGTTAGGATAGGTAAAGTTAGGTAAGATAGGTAAGGTAAGGTAAGTTATGTTAGGATAGGTAGAGTTAGGTTATGCAGGTTAAGTTAGGTAAGATAGGTAAAGTTAGGTAAGATAGGTATGGTAAGGTAAGTTATGTTAGGAGAGGTAAAGTTAGGTTATGCAGGTTAAGTTAGGTAAGATAGGTAAAGGTAAATGTAAGGTAAGTTAAGTTAGGATAGGTAAAGTTAGGTTTAGGAACGTTACGTTAACTAAGTAACATTGGGTGGAGAGGATAGGTTACGTAGGTTTGAACAGTGTAGTTCAGAAAACAGTTTTAGGGTAAAGCGACTAAGAAAATATATTTTAACAGAAGTGCAGGTTTGGTATGAAAAGCTGAACTAATTACATTTTGGAGAGAAAATTTTATGACTGAAGATGTCTTAAAGAATAACATGATGGAAGAAGGAGAGTTTCTTTGATGAACGAAGGTGTCTTAGAGAACAACTTTTGGAGAACGAAGATGAATTAGAGATCACTTTGATGAGTCTGAGAATAACTTTGATCAACGAAGATGGATTGGAAAGTTTCTCTAATGAACGAAGGAGACTTAGAGATTAACTTTTATGATTTAGAGAACATCTTCGATGCCTAAGAGAAACAACATTGATGTCTTAGAGAACAACTTTGATGAACAAAGATGTCATAGAAAGCGTCTCTGATGAACGAAAAGATACTTAGAGGATAACTTTGATGACTGTATTTAACTTTTTGATGGCTCTGAGGACAGTTTTGTTGAACGAGGATGTCTCAGAAGGCTTCTTTGAATAACGAAGGTGACTCTGAGAATAACTTTTTGATGACTCTGGGAATGACTTTGTTGTCTTAGAGAATAACTTTGAGGGCTTAGAGAATGTCTTTGATGAACGGAAGGTTACTTAGAGAATAACATATCATGACTGAGAATAACTTTTGATAGCTCTTAGAATAACTTTGATGTCTTAGAGAATACCTTTAGATGTCTCTGAGAATAACTTTTATGAACGAAGATGTCTGAGATTAACTTTGACGTCTCTTGGAATAACTCTGAGATTAACTTTGATGTCTTTGAAACAACTTTGATGAACGAGAGTGAGTTAGAGATTACCTTTGTTAACTCTGAGATCAACTTTGATGAACAAAAGTGAGTTAGAGATTACATTTGATAACTCTAAGATTAACTTTAGATGTCTCTGAGACAAACTTTTATAACATAGAAATTAACTTTAATGACCAAAAGTGAGTTAGAGAATACCTTTTGATGACTCCGAGAATAACTTTGATGAACAAAGATGTTTTGGAAAGTTTCTCTGAAGAACGAAGGTGACTCTGAGAATAACTTTTATTAGCTCTTTGAATAACTTTGATGACTTTGAGAATGTCTTTTGAGAACATGAGTAGTATTTGAATGCGTCTTTGATGTAATGAAGAGTAACTTTCATGTCTCGAAGATATCTTGCAGATCAACTTTGATGACCGTGATTAACTTTTGTTGTTTTGAAGATTAATTTTGATAGCTCCGAGAATAACTTTTATGCCTCTGTGATTAACTTTAATGAACGAAGATGTCTTAGAAAGTTTCTCTGATGAACGAAAGGTTACTTAGAGAATAACATTTTGATGACTGAGATTAACTTTTTGATGACTCTGAGAATAACTTTGAGGATGCGAGTAAATTTTTAAGAGTTTGAGAGTGTCTTTTGATATCTCGAAGAGTGCCCTTGAAGTCTTAAAGGATGTCTTTGATGTTTCGAAGGATGTCTTAGAGTGTAACTTTGGTGTTTTTGAGTAAGTCATTGATGTCTCGAAGAGTGTCTTTGATTTCTCGAAGAGTAACTTTGGTGTCACGGAGAGTACCTTTGACTATTTTTCTTACTTAACGACATATAATTTAGTTAGGAACAATGATGAATATGACTATTTTAGCGAAGTGAAAGGTTACTTTAGTTAAGAACAGTGTTGGAAAGAGGCTAAACATGACTATTTTTCAGATGAGAGATGTGATATTTCAGTTAAGAAACGACAGGGAAACATGATGAAGTAACTATTTTTAGTTGACTGATGAGCACTTTTAGTTAAGAAATGATGAAAGTTATTATTTTTAGTTGATTGGATAATAAGTTTAGTTGAGAAATGACGAAAGTGACAATGTTTTAGTTGATTGGCGAAAGATTTTTAGTTAAGAAGTTACGAGAAAGGTTTGTCTTTGTAAATTTGGAACTGAATAAAGTGTAGATTTGTTTAAGAACGGGGTTGGTAGAACTATTAAGTTGACTACGAGAATTACTTTGACATAGTTTTGCAAATAAAAAACTGGGTGACTAAAATTGTTGAGGGAACTGTATTGCAGTATAATATTATTTGACAAAGAACTAGTTAGTGAATGGAAGAAACAAATTGGTTTAAAGAAACAAAAGAACATAAAAAAATTGAGGTTATGTAGGGGAATGAACACAGTGAACATACGGTGAACACAGAAAACATGTAAGAAAAAGTTGATGAATAGAGTGAACATGCAGGGAATAAGAACTTATAGAGAATATGAAGTTATGATAAGGAACATAGGGAATACAATGAATGAACACTGAACATGTGAAGAACAAGCTAAGAATATTGAGAACATGAATACTGAGTATAAAAGTTATACAGAGAACATATGATGTACATGAAAACATGACAAAGAACATAGAGAACATACGGGGAAAATTGTAGAAAACAGAAAAATGAGAAAAACAGGTGAAAAAATTGAACTGAGCATGCTGTGAACATTTGTAGAACATGGAATGAACACAGAAAACATGGAAAAAATGTGAAGAACACAGCTGAATATAGAGAAAATATGCAAATACAGGGGGACAAGAGCTGGAGCTCAGTAACTGACTTGATCTTATTTACTACGTCTGAAATATGACTGTTTAAAATTTCAGGGGGATTGGACTGCTAGTAGCGAAAATGTGGTCTCTGTCAAATTTGGGTCTTTAATTGGACTCTGATTAATTTCGGTCATGAACTGGACTCTGAATATTTTGGCACAAAGTGAACTCTGGCGAATTTTCAGTATAAACTGGACTCTGACGAATTTTGCTAGAAAACTGGACTCTGATGAATTTCGATCAAGAACTGGACTCTGATGAATTTTCACAGATTACAGGACACTGATGAAATTTGAGCTTAAAACTGTCTCTGACTAATTTTGCTCTCAAAGTAGACTCTGGCAAATTTCTGTTGATAATTGGACTCTGATGAAATTTGAGCTTAAAACTGTCTCTGACTAATTTTTGCTCTCAAAGTAGACTCTGGCGAATTTCTGTTGATAATTGGACTCGGATGAAATTTGAGCTTAAAACTGTCTCTGACTAATTTTGCTAGCAAAGTGGACTCTGACGAAAATTGGGTATAAAATGGACTCTGTCAAATTTTCACAGATTACAGGACTCTGATGAAATTTGAGCTTAAAACTATCTCTGACGAATTTTGCTCTCAAAGTAGACTCTGGCGAATTTCTGTTGATAATTGGACTCTGATGAAATATGAGCTTAAAACTGCCTCTGACTAATTTTGCTCACAAAGTGGACTCTGTTCATTTTTAGGTATAAAATGCTCTCTGACACAAATTCTGTCTATAACTGGGCTCTGTTCAATTTTGGTCTTTACAGGTGAAATAGCTGTAAATGGATATAAAACTAAATGTTATGGCTAAGTTGTCTGTTTTCCTTGACAAAACATCTAAGGCAATATTCTCTGAAAATGGTCTATTTACAAATTCGGTCATAAACATATAAATAAACTTCTATGATTATTTGAAACTCTGAAAATAACTGTAAGGAAATAGGAAGAGAGAGAGAGAGAGAGAGAGAGAGAGAGAGAGAGAGAGAGAGAGAGAGAGAGAGAGAGAGAGAGAGAGAGAGAGAGAGGGACGGTCCAGATATTATGGAGAAGATAAGATAAGATAAGAGGCGACCTACACGAAGCGTCTGGCTGGCTGGCATAAGGTAAACACAGGTGACGCGAGAGATTGTGAGGTAAGGGGGGGAGTGAGGGGGTGTGAGGTACGAGCGGGAGAGGCAGGGGGAGGGAAAACCCTGGCTCCCACAGACGATTTTTTCCTTTGGACCTGAAAACCATGGCTCACACAGGTAACTTTTTCAGAAGTTGAAAACAGGCACAATATGTCCATAGAGTTCACCTGGAAATGCTGTGACACAAACACAATATTTTCTAAAAATTTTCTTTAAGATTTTCATACTTATTTGCATTATAAGAACTTTAACAAACTTCTAAGATCTCAGAAATTACTTGCTCATAAGAAATCCTTAATCCCAAATCTGTGACTCCTCAAATTCGCCTGAAAACCCTGGCTCCACACAGAGGAATTTCTAAATTCACCTGAAAACCCTGGCTCCCACAGGGGAATTTCTAAATTCACCTGAAAACCCTGGCTCCCACAGGGGAATTTTCTCCCAGAAAAAAAATTCCCCTGTGGACTGCCATCCCTACTACTCCTGCCTGGGTGAACACCCGTTTAGTATCTTTGTTTCCTCTGCTGAGATATGACTATACCTAAGTCCTGACATAAGACTAATACAGAGTTAAGAGTGTTCTGCATGTTAGCATAACAAGTAGTGTGTATCATTATATCATCGGCATATACCCAGTAGTGTGTATCATTATATCATCATGTATGATGATTCATGATACAAGGGGGTCTAAATTGATCTATCGAACGATCTAAATTGGGTACTGAAATATGGTCAAAAGATTGGCAGAGGCCGTTTAATTCTGACAAATGTAAGGTTTAGAGGATAGGTAATGACAATAGAGTTAGAAGCAAAAGGCAACATGAAAAGCAAATGGAATACCATGACATATCTATTATCCTAGGAACTAAACAACACTCCTACAACCAGATAACACTCTCTAAGGATGGCTTTACACCGTCAACTGACTTAGAAATGGCAAATGAATTTAATAGCTTCTTTTCATCGGTTGGTGCTAACCTTGCCAGTAAAATCACACAGACTCAGACATATATCAACACATATATCTCTCAGGCAGCTATCCAAACTCTCTTCTCCTTTCACCAGTCAGCCCGACAGATGTTGTGTCCATCATACACTCACTAAAAACCAAAGCTGGGAACATCAGTGAAATCCCATCCATTGTATACAAGAGCGCCTCCCATGCCCTTGCGCCACCTATAGCTCTGCTGTTCAACAAATCCCTTGAGTGTCATACCTTTCCTGATATCCTTAAAAAAGCAAGAGTAACGCCAGTTTATAAAGGAGGTAATCCGGCAGACATAAACAATTATAGACCAATATCAAACCTACCCATACTATCAAAAATATTTGAAAAAATTATCTACAAACAGCTCTACTCCTATCTCGTAAAATTCGACATTCTTAGCCCCTGTCAGTTTGGCTTCCGCTCTCAAAAGAGTACCAACGAATCAATTATTAGTCTCCTTGATATAATTTACTCAGCCCTTGACAAAAATGAGTTTCTGATTGGACTTTTCATTGATCTGAGAAAGGCCTTTGATACTGTTAATCACAACTACCTCTTACGTAAACTTCATCATTATGGAATCCGAGGCCATGCACTGGACTATATCCATTAATCCTATCATAGTGATCGACACCAATGTGTAACCATCAATAATATATATCCTCTCCCACTCTACCAATAACCGTTGGAGTGCCACAGGGCAGCATCTTGGGACCTCTCCTATTTCTTATATACATCAATGATCTGCCTAATGTCTCTAACATTCTGAAACCTATTTTGTTTACTGATGATACTACCCTCATCTACTCTAACCCCAACCCACATACACTAAATGATGTTGTTAATAATGAACTAAAAAAAGTCCACTTATGGATGTCAACCAACAAACTAACGCTTAACATAGAAAAGACCTACTATACATCTTATTTGGAAGCAAATCTACAAATGCAATTCAGCTTCAGATAGATAATGTAAACATTAGCAATAAAAATGATGGAAAGTTTCTTGGCCTATTCCTAGACAAGAAACTCAACTTCAGTACCCACATACAACACATAACAAAGAAAGTCTCTAAAACAGTTGGTATACTCTCCAAAATCAGATATTATGTACCTAACTCTGCTCTCATCTCTCTATATTATGCACTAATCTATCCCTATCTCAACTATGGTATCTGTGCATGGGGTTCAACCACTGCAAACCACCTCAAGTCCATCATCACCCAGCAAAAATCTGCTATCAGAATAATATCAAATTCTGCTTTCAGACAACACACAGCCCCCTTGTTTAACTCCCTAAACATGCTAAACATAATCTCACTCCATAAATTCTCTTGTGTAAACTACATTTACAAAACCCTGCTCTTAAATGCAAATCCTTGTCTGAAACTCTTCCTGGACAGATGTAATAGGACCCATTATCACCACACCAGAAATAAATATCTCTTTGATATCCCCAGAGTTAAACTTAATATGTGTAAACACTCTATGCAAATAAAGGGACCCAGTTTATGGAACTCACTCCCTACTGAATTGAAAAGCTGTCCAACTTTTACATCATTCAAAATCAATACTAAAAAGTACCTAATTTCATCCTCATAGTTTTTCACTTTTTGCCTTAAAATTGCACTGTATCTATTGCTACCCAATCTCCCAACCTTTATGTTCCCAATTTGAACATCTTTACCACTGTTATCATTGCTGTCTTCTTATATGTGCTGCCAATCTGCTGTATGGTGTTTATAAATCTTGTTTATCTGTATCTTTTGTTACCCAGTCTCCCAATCTTTATGTACTGAATCTGAACATCTTCACCATTGTGATCATTGCTGTCTTATATGTGCTGTCAATCTGCTGTATGGTGTCTGTTAATCTTGTTTAAATTACTAATCAAGCTGTCAATGTAATCAATCAGAGCTTTAATATAACAATGTGCTTTAATATAACAATGTGCTTTAATATACTTACTAAGCTCTCTCATATCATTTTTCTCTTGCAATGTATCTTTATCATTTATCAATTCTGATAGAAATTACCTACTTGAAATTATCTGCTAGATTAAGGACCTGCCCGAAACGCTGCGCATACTAGTGGCTTTACAAGAATGTAAATACTGTACTATCCAATGTATTCTCACAAACCCAATGTACCTTCTTGTATATATGTAAATAAATAAATAAATAAATAAATAAATAAATAAATAAATAAATAAATATATAAATAAAAGTGAATATGAAACTCCTGTTGGTCAATCTGCGCATGTAGTGCATCAACTATGGAAGAGCTATTTCCTTCAAAAAGTATTATCGTGTGGCTTTATGTTTAAAAAAACTATTTCAAGTACATTCTTTGATTGAAAAACTTGAATATAAATACAAGTGTTAATTGTAAATGATCACTTATAAACAAAAATAAGAAGTAGGATATATGCAAACAGCACTGGACCACCTCATAGATTGGACACAACAATGGGGCCTTCAAGTTAGTACTACCAAAACCTGTTATCAGATTTTCACTAAAAAAAGACTACTTCATCTACCCACCCTCACAATACACAACACACCCATCCAACACGTACGAGAACATAAATATCTTGGCATGCGCTTAGACTCCCCCTTACTTACCTGGAAAGCACACATTCAACACCTTAAACAGACGACACAACCCCGACTCGCCATACTTAAAGCCCTCACTGGCACCACCTGGGGAGCACACCATAAAATCTTGCTCCGTTTCTATACAACCTACATTCGCAGCCAACTGGACTATTGTTGCCAAGCATATGCGTCGGCGGCGCCCACTAACCTACAGAGCCTCGAGGTCATACAAAATAATGCCATGCGACTTATATGTGGCGCAATGCGTTCAACTCCAATCCTCGGACTTTACGGGGAAACAGGCCTCACAAGCCTAGCCACCAGACGAGACATTATGTGTGCCAACTATCTGTCACTCTGTACCACTGCTCACCAGACACACCCATACAGATCAAAAATTAACCCAACAGTTAACCCATATAACCCCCGCTCCCCAACCATTCACTCGCAACCTTTCCTCACACGGGCTACAAATAACCTCAATATAGACCTCTCCCTACTTCAAAACTGTGGAACCCAACTTCCTGTTCCCCCCATTCCACCTTGGCTTTATACAACTCCTAATACAGCAATACAACTCGAGGACAACATTCCAAAATCTGCACCAAACTCAGCCATAGCCTCAGTCTTTGTCTCAACAATGAAAAATTGCTACCCAAATACCACAGAGATTTACACAGATGGGTCTCGCATCTTCATGAACAACGTACCCTCGGTCACTTGCGCTGTATGGATACCGGAATACCATCTCAAGCAGGGATGGCGGTTACCAAACCAACTATCTATTTTCACAGCGGAATTATATGCCTTGTATCAAGCTCTCCAAATCATCACAACATTACCAGTTGGGATATATACATTCTGTAGTGACTCCAAGAGCGCGATTCAAGCAATTTCGTACTCTTCGAAAACATGCAAGAAGATTGTCTACCCATGCCTTCAACTTCTTCACAAACATCAATTGAACGGTTATGACACCTCTATCCAATGGGTCCCAGTACATTGTGGTATTCTCCATAATGAACTTGTAGACCAACTAGCCAAAGCGATGCACGACACGCCTCACCTCACCCGTCATCCGATTCCCCATGTTACACGTAAAGGAGCCTTCAAAGATACCATAAGAACATAAGAACATAAGAACAAAGGTAACTGCAGAAGGCCTATTGGCCCATACGAGGCAGCTCCTATTCTATAACCACCCAATCCCACTCATATACTTGTCCAACCCGCGCTTGAAACAATCGAGGGACCCCACCTCCACAATGTTACGCGGCAATTGGTTCCACAAATCAACAACCCTGTTACTGAACCAGTATTTACCCAAGTCTTTCCTAAATCTAAACTTATCCAATTTATATCCATTGTTTCGTGTTCTGTCCTGTGTTGATACTTTTAATACCCTATTAATATCCCCCCGGTTATGTCCATTCATCCACTTGTAAACCTCTATCATGTCACCCCTAACTCTTCGCCTTTCCAGTGAATGCAACTTAAGCTTTGTTAATCTTTCTTCATATGAAAGATTTCTAATTTGGGGAATTAACTTAGTCATCCTACGCTGGACACGTTCAAGTGAATTTATATCCATTCTATAATATGGCGACCAAAACTGAACTGCATAATCTAAATGGGGCCTAACTAGAGCAAGATATAGCTTGAGAACCACACCAGGTGTCTTGTTACTAACGCTGCGATTAATAAATCCAAGTGTCCGATTTGCCTTATTACGAACATTTATGCATTGATCCTTTTGTTTTAAATTCTTACTAATCATAACTCCCAGATCCCTTTCGCAATCCGACTTCGCAATCACAACACCATCTAGCTCGTATCTTGTAACTCTATCATCATTACCTAACCTCAGAACTTTACATTTATCAGCATTAAACTGCATCTGCCAATCCTTTGACCATTTCAAAACCCTATCTAGATCAACTTGAAGTGATAGTGAGTCCTCCTCCGAATTAATTTCCCTACCGATTTTCGTATCATCGGCAAACTTGCAAATGTTGCTACTCAAACCTGAATCTAAATCATTTATATATATTATAAACAACAGAGGTCCCAGGACAGAGCCTTGAGGCACTCCACTTACAACATTTTCCCACTCTGACTTGATTCCATTTATACTAACTCTCTGTTTCCTTTGGTATAGCCATGCCCTAATCCAGCTTAATATAGCACCCCCAATACCATGAGACTCTATTTTTTTAATCAGTCTTTCATGTGGCACTGTATCAAAAGCTTTGCTAAAGTCAAGGTATACAACATCGCAATCCTTACCACTATCAACTGCCTCAACAATGCCAGAATAAAAAGATAACAAATTTGTTAAACATGAACGGCCATTTATAAAACCATGTTGCGACTCAATTATTAATTTATGTTTTTCAAGATGAAGACGAATTTTATTTGCTATTATAGATTCGAGTAACTTTCCCACAATAGACGTTAGGCTAATTGGTCGATAGTTAGACGCAAGTGATCTATCTCCTTTCTTAAAAACTGGTATCACATTAGCAACTTTCCAAAACTCTGGCACTCTGCCTGACTCTATTGATTTATTAAATATGGTTGACAGTGGGTCACAAAGCTCCTCTTTGCATTCTTTAAGCACCCTGGCAAACACTTCATCCGGCCCAGGGGATTTGTTTGGTTTGAGTTTTTCTATTTGTTTAAGAACATCCTCCCTGGTAACTGCTAAACTCGTCAACCTGTCCTCGGCCCCACCCACATAGACTTGTTCGGCTGAAGGCATATTGTTAAGTTCCTCTTTAGTAAATACAGATACAAAATATTTATTAAAAATACTACTCATCTCTTCATCACTATCTGTTATTTGACCTGTCTCAGTTTTTAATGGACCTATCCTTTCCCTAGTCTTAGTACGATATAACTGAAAAAACCCTTTAGGATTTGTCTTTGCTTGCCCTGCTATGCGAACTTCATAGTTTCTTTTTGCTTTCCTTATCTCTTTTTTAACATTTCTAACCAGTTGTACGAATTCCTGTTCTAAAGTGACCTCCCCATTTTTAATCCTTTTGTACCAAGCTCTCTTTTTACCTATAAGGTTCTTCAAATTCTTTGTTATCCACTTTGGGTCATTAGTATTCGATCTATTCAATTTGTATGGTATACTACGTTCCTGTGCTTTGTTTAGAATATTCTTAAATAAGTTATATATTGAATCCACATCGAAATCCCCATTTAAGTCACCTATCGCTGGGTTCATGTCTCGCTCCAAGACCGGCCCACACCCCATACCCAAGACTTTCCAATCAATTTGACCCAAAAAATTTCTTAGGCTATTAAAATCAGCTTTTCGAAAATCTGGCACTTTAACAGAATTTTCTCCTACTGGTCTATTCCATTCTATGCTAAATCTGATTTCTTTGTGATCACTGCTCCCTAGCTCACTCCCTATTTCGATGTCATTAATTTGCGTTTCCCTGTTAGTTAATACTAAATCTAAAATATTATTTTCCCGTGTTGGTTCCTTAATGTGTTGCGTAAGAAAGCAATCGTCAATTAATTCTAGAAAATCTTCTGCTTCACTATTCCCTGTTTTGTTCAACCAGTTTATTCCGCTAAAATTAAAGTCACCCATGACATAAATACTGTTAGATCTAGATGCTCTAGATATTTCATCCCATAGATGCTTTGCTTCCATTCTGTCTAAATTTGGTGGCCTATATATTACTCCTATTATAATATTATTAGCTTTTTCGTTTAATTCAATCCAAATAGTTTCTGTGTGTGGCTCTGTTTTGATTCCCTCTTTGAGACTACATTTCAAATTGTCCCTAACATATATGGCTACTCCACCTCCTCGTCTAATATATCTATCTGTGTGAAATAGTTTAAATCCATATATTTGATATTCAGCTAATAGTTCTCTATTTTCTACATTCATCCACGTTTCGGTAAGTGCAATAATATCTATTTTTTCTGTGCAGACAAGAGCATTTAATTCGTTAATTTTATTTCTTAGACTTCTACTGTTAGTGTAATATACCCTAAGTGAATTGTTATTTTGCGGACCTTCTCTTTCCCTGATCGTTTTGCCAATTCCTTTCTCCCACAAACACATACTTTTATTACCTCCTTCCTCCAAATCAATTCCCATACCTCTATCTACTAACAGTTTAAACCCAAACAAACACCTCTAACCACTTCTTCTAACGAGTTCGCAACAGCAACAACCCCAGCTCTCGATAGATGCACCCCATCACGAGCATACATTTCATTTCTTCCATAGAAGTGTTCCCAGTTGTCTATGAAAGATATTGCATTTGATTTGCAATATCTTTCCAGCCGGCAATTGACACCAAGTGCCCTCGATATCCATTCATTTCCCACTCCCTTTCTTGGAAGAATGCCACATATGATCGGGATTCCTCCCTTGCTCCTAACTAACTCTATGGCTGTTTTATACCTCTGAATCAGTTCCTCACTCCTAACTCGACCAACATCATGTTCCCAGCAAACATTTTCATGTTTTTAAAACATCCTAAAAACGACATTTCATTGTTTTCAGCACGTTTATAATTACGTTTAGAAAAGGTTTTTTGAGAACTTTTATATACAACCTTAGAACGTAAATAATTAACATTTCTAAAAACTTTTTTATAATCTTTTAATTACCTACATTAAAACCTTTAGGGTAAATTAGGGTATAATAATTTTTTAATTCATATCTGAAATAGAAAGGGAGAGAAAGAAAGAAGACATATCTGAGAAAGAAATGGACATCCTATATATGTATGTGTAAATTACAAATAAATAGGGTACAAAAAGAGAATTAAAATATTATATTTATTTAATTAAGAATGAGTAATACAACAAAATATATGTAATAGCTCGAAATATATAGACTATATCTATAACAGAATATAAAAGTAAAAATTTAAAAATCTATAAAAATCTATATATGCAATATGTGAACACAATAGATTTTGTGATCAAGCAGCCTGTGATTCATGTCATGCTGAGATCAGTCTGACGTTACAAGCAGTTATTGTTACTTAAAACTAAAACAAGTAAAATTTTCCGAGTATACATATAACACTATAGTTTTTCTATGACTAATAATAAAAATCTATTAATCAAAAGTTTAGGACTAATTAACTAAAAATAAAAATCTACAAGTGAATGTAAACAGTCAAGTATAATATTCACGTAGAAAGAGAAAGAAAAAGAGAGAGAGAAGGAAAGAAAGAGAAAGAAAGAAAGGGAGAAAGAGAGAGAGAAAGAAAAAAAAAAAGTCATGTATAATATTCATATTAGCACCATGCAATATAACTTAGATTAAGTAAAAATCTCAGACATTTTTAAATCAAATGAAATATGAGAGCCAGAGAGAGAGAGCGAGAGCCAGAGAGAGAGCGTGAGCCAGAGCCAGAGAGAGAGAGAGAGAGAGCCAGAGCCAGAGAGAGAGAGAGCCAGAGAGAAAGAGAGCCAGAGAGAAAGAGAGAGCCAGAGAGAGAGAGAGCCAGAGAGAGAGAGAGCCAGAGCCAGAGAGAGAGAGAGCCAGAGAGAGAGAGCGTGAGCCAGAGCCAGAGAGAGAGTGAGTCAGAGCTAGAGAGAGAGTCAGAGCCAGAGAGAGAGAGCCAGAGCCAGAGAGAGCCAGAGAGAGAGAGAGAGCCAGAGAGACAGCCAGAGAGCGAGAGCCAGAGAGAGCGAGAGCCAGAGAGAGCGAGAGAGCCAGAGAAAGAGAGAGAGAGAGGGGGAGAGAGAGGGCCAGAGAGAGAGAGAGAGAGCCAGAGAGAAAGAGAGAGCCAGAGAGAAAGAGAGAGCCAGAGAGAAAGAGAGAGCCAGAGAGAGAGAGAGAGCCAGAGAGAGAGAGAGAGAGAGCCAGAGAGAGAGAGAGCCAGAGAGAGAGAGAGAGCCAGAGCCAGAGAGAGAGAGCCAGAGCCAGAGAGAGAGAGAGAGAGCCAGAGAGAGAGAGCGTGAGCCAGAGCCAGAGAGAGAGTGAGTCAGAGCTAGAGAGAGAGTCAGAGCCAGAGAGAGAGAGCCAGAGAGAGAGAGCCAGAGAGAGAGAGCCAGAGAGCGAGAGCCAGAGAGAGCGAGAGCCAGAGAGAGCCAGAGAAAGAGAGGGGGAGAGAGAGAGAGAGAGAGAGGGCCAGAGCCAGAGAGAGAGAGCCAGAGCCAGAGAGAGAGAGAGAGAGAGAGAGAGAGAGCCAGAGAGAGAGAGCAAGAGAGCCAGAGAGAGAGAGAGAGAGCAAGAGAGCCAGAGAGAGAGCAAGAGAGCCAGAGAGAGCAAGAGAGCCAGAGAGAGCCAGAGAGAGAGAGAGAGCCAGAGAGAGAGAGAGCCAG